>NC_091312.1:14189539-14202039 GCF_038502225.1 Cherax quadricarinatus
GAAAACATTCACTTCTTCCATACTCCTCCTCCCCAATTTGATAACCAATTTTTCTTCATCTAAATCATTTGATACCCTCATCACCTTACTCTTTTCTATGTTCACTTTTAACTTTCTACCTTTACACACACCCCCAAACTCATCCACTAACTTTTGAAGTTTTTCTTTAGAATCTCCCATGAGCACAGTATCATCAGCAAAAACCAACTGTGTCAATTCCCATTTTGAATTTGATTCCCCATAATTTAATTCCACCCCTCTCCCGAACACCTTAGCATTTACTTTTTTAACAACCCCATCTATAAATATATTAAACAACCATGGTGACATTACACATCCCTTTCTAAGACCTACTTTTACCGGGAAGTAGTCTCCCTCTCTTCTACACACCCTAACCTGAGCCTCACTATCCTCATAAAAACTCTTTACAGCATTTAGTAACTTACCACATATTCCATATACTTGCAACATCTGCCACATTGCTCCTCTATCCACTCTATCATATGCCTTTTCTAAATCCTTCACTTATATGTTCTAATGTTCTTAAATATGTTATAACGGCCACTAAGAGACAGCGACTACTAATGGTTTCGTCTAGTAGAGGGGAGACACATAAACAGATGAGGAAGGCATGAATAATGGGAAATGAGAGCTCAGAGAGAGAGACTGCTGACGGGGTGAGAGTTTCCCTAACATGAGTTGCTTTGGCAAACTGCACCAGATGGGCAAATGAAAGACCCGTTGACGGAGCTCCTAACTAAGAAGTATTAGGAAACCACTCAGAGACTCGTTGCTTTCAAGAAGACACTCAGATATTCTTACCCTCCAAGAGGACACAAATAAAGACGTATCTTAGCGCTAATAAAGGTCAAGAATATGAAGCCAGTAAAGCTGTGTACTGTGACTGTTATACGAAGCCAATTACACGATTCTCACGAATCCTCGCGTATCTCACGAATTCTTCAGTTTTTCACAAATTCTCGCGTATCTCGCGAGTTATTCATACCATCTTCCAAAGGAGCTGCAACTAGAGCTTTCAGCAGCCATGCTGGTCGAGATACGGCTGTAAACAGCAGCTCTGTGGCCACAGTGGTGGCCCATGCTAACCATTCTACTGAGCAGCAATATACCTCGCAGAATGGATATCATCTGACCAATGTGATCCAGTGGTTAGAGCTTTTAAGACTGGGTTGCATCGGGTTTGAACCCCCACCCATTTCGTGAGTTGGTTACAACCGTGTTGCTACGACTGCTAACTGAAAGCAGCTCATTAAGAAACATGTGCTGTTCTTTCGCCTCAGTTTCGCCTGAACGTTTCACCTGGGCCCCGAGCTTCTTCAGTTGAATACAGAGGTGAGTAATACACTGGGCACTGCATATGTGTCTTATTCATCTACGTGTCAGTATTGTATTTCATTAATGTTACTCAGGAGAAAAATTTAAATGAGATTGTCAAGGAGAGACAGAGTAGGGAAGAAAGTAAGGATGTAGCAATATTGGTGAGAGAAACAGTACAATCTAAGGACACTAAAATTCAAAGCTAAAGTTTCTTAATTTTCATACAAATGCAAAGTATAGATAAGAAACTAAAGAGTTAATGTGTACAAGGTAGTGTTTAATAACACTCGAGAGAGAGAGAGAAAGGGTTGATGAGTTAAATTAAGTATAACATAATATACTAAGAGAATTATTGATCTTGAGAGACCGTAAAAAGAAAAAAAAAATCATATAATTGGAAATTTTAATTGTGAAGAAATTAATTTGGGGAGAGTAGCTGGAACTGGAAATAAATAATCAATATAATTCCTGAAGGTTATGACAGTTTCATAATTGTAGAGACACGAGTGAGAGAAGGCAACATGGCATCACTATTAGATACATTGAAGATTGAGACACTTATGCAGCATATGGGAATCTTTATTCAGGAAACGTTTCGCCACACAGTGGCTTCATCAGTCCAATACAAAGAAGAAGGCGTAAGGAGAGGAGGAGTATGAGGTAATCAGTCCCTCAACCTGGAGTCGATGTGTTCAGTGAACACATCGACTCCAGGTTGAGGGACTGATTACCTCATACTCCTCCTCTCCTTACGCCTTCTTCTTTGTATTGGACTGATGAAGCCACTGTGTGGCGAAACGTTTCCTGAATAAAGATTCCCATATGCTGCATAAGTGTCTCAATCTTCAACTTGTCGGTTTTTCAAACCATTCATCACATTAGATACATTACATACTGCAGCATAATCGTTACCTTGTTAGTTTTCTCACACTTCAACAACACGTCAGTCAGATCACAGAAAAAATCCACTCGCCTCCATTCCAGTCTAACACACTCGCACAAGCATGGTGGATGCTTAAGCCTCTGATATTTAAAACCTTCAAATTTATTAAAGATAAATTAAATATTAAAGACATAACACGAAGAAAAAAGAACAAGAATAAATTCAATGCAATTGAGAAAATTATGAGTTGAGTATTGAACAGAAGGATTCATAGTGTATTTATAGAGTAAATATTTTAAATGTATAAGATCTGAATCCCAAACAGAGAGCTGAAACAGAGGTTCTTGAAATAACAGAAGAGAAAGTAAAGAAATTACTTTATAATGACAAGAGAGCGCAATAGGACCAGACTGGATGTCATAAGAGTTTCAGACGAATGAGCAGATTTGTGCTGTCCATTTGGAAAATTTTCAAGATTTCACCATAAGGAGTAAATTTGCAGACAGATGGAAGATGGCGCTCGTGGTGCCAATGTTTACAAGAGGTGACAGGGAAGACCCTTGAACTATAGTCCATTTTCACTCCCAAGTGTTTTTATAAAAATATTGAAATAAAGCACCAGAAGAAATACAATAAAATAAAGAATAAAACATGCAAACTGATTAACAATTCTATTTTCAGTCTGAAAATTCATGCATATGAAATCTGTTAAATTTTTATGATAGACTCGTGAAAATTTTTCAAGAAAGGCATAAAAAGTTTTTTGTATTTACGAAGACTATAAGAAAAATTTGATGTAGCTCCCCATGAAAGACCAATTTGGAAACTACAAAATACCAGAGGAATAAAAGGCAAATACGATGGATGAGAGATTTTTTTGCTCATGAGCAAAATGTCCTGTTGGGGAGACGTCAGCAGTGGGGTGCCACAAGGATCTGTATTGGCCACAAAAGTCTTCTTAATTTATGCAAAAGACTTACCAGAAAGAAGAGAAAACTGTATGACTGTGCTTGTGGATGATAACAAAATCTTATCTAAACTAAACAGTAAGAATGATTAAGTCTTTATCAGACAGAGGAGCATAGATTTATTATTTACAAAAAATAACGTCACTAGATCATACTAAATGAATTGAGAGGAAACTTACATACTACACCGTCCAGTTGTGGATGAAGTTATGCCAAAAATAACTGTTCACAAGATATTTTGTGATAAAATTGGAATATACAGAGTTTGTTTACTACCCACTAGAAAAGATCCAAAGAAGAACTCCATAATGGTTACCAGAGTTAAAAAAATAATTATAAGTTATGATGAAAGGTTGAAAACATAAATGAACACATTTGTACAAAGTAAGAAAAGACGTGCCATGATAACTACACAAAAGATACAAACGGACATAAAATAATCCTGAAGAAAGACTTCTTAGTACCTGTGAAGGAACAAGAAGAGGACACAGCTGTAAAGTGAGAAAAGGTGGAGTCGAAGGGATACTAGGAAATTTTTCTCCTCAAGCAGAGTGGTTAACTATTTTGGCTTGAATTAAGAGAGAGAGAGAGAGAAGTAGGTGTGCTACGGGTACTGGAAATTTTTAAAAATTATGTGATGAATTAATTATTTAAGACGGAACACCACGAGCATAACTCTGCTGCTGTTGCTACAAATTGGTAATTAGAAACACACACACACACACACACACACACACACACACACACACACACACACACACACACACACACACACACACACACACACACACACACGAACAGCATTCCAACATTGCAATAAGGAATCGTTTAGGACCCTGTACACCGTGTACGTTCAGGACAGGATTTAAACCATGGGGGCCCCGGGGCACTTTAGATTTGTGGGGCCCTCAACATAGAAATTAAATTGAATTACAAATAAGAAATGAACTAAAACGAATGATAAACAGCAGTTTTCGAAAAAAAAATATGTTAGGTTTCGAGGAAGATGTCTGATTTTTTTTTTTCAATTTTATTGACTTTAAGAATAACTTTGACTATAATTTTCAGTTTGCAATATATTCCATCTACAATGTATAATAATTATCAATGTGTATTTATTTATATCTTTGGTGTCACGCTTTCGGTATCTATGTATATATATTTTTTTTTATATAATAATCTGCCAATGGGCCGACCGACCGACCGACCGACCGACCGACCGACCGACCGACCGACCGACCAACTAGACATTTAAGTTAAAATATTGTAATTTATAAAAGAAGAAATCAAAATCGTTTAACTTCATGAAAAGAATTTTTTCAATCCTCTTTTTTGTAAAAATTAACCCTATTAGGAGAGGGTCAGCTTATTACAGCCAAGTAACGAATAAGTAAATTTCTTGCGTAATCTTTCCAGTCTTCACCAAATCACCAAATTTACAAATCAAACGTTACATAAGGAACTGAAACTAGCAAACTATACATCATATTTATGCATGACATGATCACACTGCAATATCTGCAAAAAAAGTCTTTATTTCTTCACTTAGCATCTGCCAAATCTTGGACTAACTCATCACGTATCCTTTCATGGGTCACTGTCGTTCTCAGATAATTCTTTATCAGTGCCAAAATGCTGAACGACCTTTCTCCTGAACGACTAGTGACCATCATGCTCAAATATATTCTAAGGGCTACATTAACACCTGGAAAGGTATCAGCAAGGCCTTTATCATGTAGTAAAACTGCTGGTTTAGATGGAGTGAGACATGACCACAGCTTGGCAAAGGCTGCAAACTGGATAATTTTCTCAACAAATACAATACTGAAGTCTAGAGGGTAAACACTGATAAGTTTCTTAGCCTCAGCTGTTAGTGTTGTGAATGTAGTTAATATCATCAGATTTGTTATGACCATAATACTGTACTAAAGAAAAAAAGAGTGAATACCAAGTCTTGAAAGAAAAAGAAAATAAAAACTTGAATGCATGATAAAGTTCCTGAAGGAGTTACAAAAGTGAAGGAGTTGATAGCAGCCGACCAGCAGGAACCCCCATTGTTGTGCAGACATCACTTGCCTATGTGTGGTTAATTTTGGTTAGTGTCTAAAGTCTCAGTGTCTCGCCCTGCTGGTTGTATGCTGTACCATCACTCTCTCCCTAACTTTCAGTGCCAGGAGATACAGTGGTAACCCTGATAATGTTTAGTAAATTATCTAAATATCTTCAGAAGAGTAGTGTAGCCTAGTGACCTCCCCCCCTGACAGCGACAAGCTAGTAAACAAGTTCGTACATACAAACACACGTGTTCACCAGTAATTATTATTATAATAAATATTAGTATATATTATTAATAAGGAATTGAGTGAGAAATAATCCTATAATGTTCAAAAAGTAACGTAGCCTAGTGTGCAAAGATCCAGGCCGGGAGAGTACCGGTGAACCAAGAACAATAATAATAGTGTGTTAACGTGACACCCCCCCTCTTTTTCAAAGTACAAGGAGTAAACACACACACAAACGCAAGTGTACACAGTAAATATTATATAGTGTATATTAGTGTATATTAATAAGGAATTGATTGTGAATTTTTTTTATAATATTCAAAAGAGTAGCACGCACACGCGCACACACATACACACCCATACACACACACACATACACACACATACATACACATACACACACATACACACACATACACACACATACACACACATACACACACATACACACACATATACATACACACACACATACATATACATACACACACACACATACACACACACACACACACACACACACACACACACACACACACACACACACACACACACACACACACACACACACACACACACACACACCTAACCTAACACATTAGCTCATAAATCCCCCCACCACACATGCACACATTTTTACGATAAGCTGAAGCAGCTAGAACATCCCAACAGGATAAAAACAAAATGGGCTCTCAAAAGGGAGGACGTAAAGGCAAGGGAACTGATAATGGCTGGTCGGAAAAGGAAGAATGGGTAGAACGGCTCAAGAACAAAATGGAGCAACAATGGGAAAAAAGGTTAAACGAGCTTTGCAATAACATGTTAGAGCAAATATCTGCAGAAAGCAAGAAGTGGGAATCACGAGCTGTAGTAGCTGAGGCAAAGATACAGAGATTGTAGGAAGAAATGGATATGCTGAAGCAGGATCTAAAGATGAGGTCCGAAAGGAGCAAGATGACTGAAATGGGAACAGCAGGCAGCGAGGGGACTGAAGGAGGGGATGGATCTAAGCAGTCTTTTGTAGCAGTAATATCAGGCCATCATGGTGTCTGGGAGATGATTAGGGAAACAGCAAAGGAGATGCTTAAATCAGATCCAGAGATACAGAGGGAAAAGAAATGGGAAGAGGAGAGGGAGAGGTCAATAATTATTCATGGGCTTCAGGAGGCTGAAGGGCAGAGCTATGGTGAAAGAAAGCATTGGGAGAAAACAGAGATTAAGAACATCATTGCAATAACAGGAGAGAGGGACATGTCTCAGGTAGAAAATTTTCACAGACTTGGGGGGTATTCTAGAAAAAAAAATCGACCAATCAGATTGACATTCAAGACAGATGTGGTAAGGAACAGGATACTACAACAGAAACCACTGTTAAAGGACTCTCCAGATTATCAAAAAGTGTTCCTAACTCGAGACAGAACACGAAAGGAAAGGGAACAACTGAAAATGAGAGCAAGACAGAACCAGTGGAAGGAAAAAGAGACAGGACAGGCAACGACAGACAGGAAAACTCAGCCTTTTGGGGAACATCAAACACAAATGCTCACAGAAACCTCTCAACCCCTGTCACCACATATCAACCAAACGCAGTAAACAGAAACGAACCTCACTCCATAGCCACCACCACCCCCCTCCCCCCAAGCACTAATTCCACAATCACAGCAGCCTCCCATAATATTGTGCCCTGCCTCCCACCCTCCCAGCCTGTACCTTCCTCTTCCATCTCCCAAAATACAGTAATGGAAAGGAAGCTAAAGATATGGTACACCAATGCAGATGGAATAACGAATAAGAGTGAAGAGTGGCAAGAACGCATCATTGATGCATCACCTGACACCATAGCACTAACAGAGACAAAACTTACAGGGATGATAACAGATGCATTTTTTCCACCTGGATATCAGATTATGAGGAAAGACAGAGAGAACAGAGGAGGGGGAGGAGTAGCATTGCTCATAAAAAAACAGTGGAGTTTTGAGGAGATGGGAGGAATGGAAAGAAGGGAAACAGACGACTTCATTGTAGGAACACTTCAGACTGGTGGTCCAAAGGTGATGATAGCAGTGATGTATAACCCACCACTTAACAGCAGGAGAACAAGAGAAGAGTATGATGTGCGCAATAGGGCAATGGTGGATACACTAGCTGAAGTGGCCAGGAGGGCTCATGTGGATAGGACAAAATTGCTTATAATGGGGGATTTCAATCATAAAGAGATTGACTGGGAAAACCTAGAGCCACAAGGGGGACCAGAAACATGGAGGGCTAAGATGTTGGAGACTGTTTTGGAGAACTTCATGCATCAACATGTTAGGGATACAACCAGAGAGAGAGAAGAGGATGTTGCAGCAAGGCTGGATCTCATATTCACCTTGAATAGTTCAGACATAAGGGATATCACCCACGAAAGACCCCTTGGCGCTAGTGATCATGATGTCCTGAGTTTTGAATATCTTGTCGAGTTAAAAGTGGAGAATGCAGAGGCACGAGAACAAAGAGAGAAACCAAACTTCAAAAAAGGGGACTACATAGGAATGAGAAGTTTCCTGCATGAAGTGCAGTGGGAAAGAGAACTAGATGGAAAGACAGTAAATGAAATGATGGAAATAGTAACCACTAAGTGCAGGGAGGCAGAGGAAAGGTTCATACCAAAGGGCAACAGAAAAAATAGTAAGACCAGAGTGAGCCCATGGTTTAATTGGAGGTGTAAAGAGGCCAAAGCCAAGTGTGCGAGAGCATGGAAAAGGTATAGAAGACAAAGGACTCAAGAAAACAAGGAGCTGAGCAGAAGAACCAGAAACGAATATGCAAGGATAAGGAGAGAGGCCCAGAGGCAATACGAGAACGACATAGCATCAAAAGCCAAATCTGAACCAAAGTTGTTATACAGTCGCATTAGGAGAAAAACAACAGTCAAGGACCAGGTAATCAAGCTGAGGAAAGAAGGAGGGGAGCTGACGAAGAGTGACCAAGAAGTATGTGATGAACTAAACAAAAGATTTAAAGAAGTATTCACAATAGAGTCATGAATGCTTCCAGCAAACTGTGGAGGTAGAGTGCACCAGCAGGCGCTGGACACAAGACACCTAACTAAGGTAGAGGTGAAGAAACTGCTAGACGAACTCGATACCTCAAAGGCGGTGGGCCCAGATAACATATCTCCATGGATACTGAGAGAGGGAGCAGAGGAACTGTGTGTGCCATTAGCAGCAATCTTCAGTAAATCTATCGAAACAGGGCAGTTGCCTGAGGCGTGGAAGACAGCACATGTAGTTCCAATCTTTAAGAAAGGGGACAGACATGCAGCATTAAACTACAGACCAGTGTCACTGAATTGTATAGTATGTAAAGTCATGGAAAAGATTATCAGGAGAAAAGTAGTGGAACACGTTGAAAAGATTGGGCTCATACATGAAAGTCAGCATGGCTTCAGAGATGGGAAATCCTGTGTCACAAATTTACTTGAGTTCTACGATAAGGTAACAGAAGTAAGACAGGAGAGAGAGGGATGGGTAGATTGCATCTTTTTAGATTGCAAGAAGGCTTTTGACACAGTACCACACAACAGACTGGTGCAAAAATTAGAGGAGCAGGCAGGAATAACGGGGAAAGTACTGCAATGGATCAGGGAATACCTGACAGGAAGGAAACAACGTGTGTTGGTACCTGCTGAAGTGTCGGAGTGGGCGAATGCGTCGAGTGGATTTCCACAAGGTTCAGTCCTAGGCCCTTTGTTGTTTCTTATATACGTGAATGACATGGTGGAAGGAATAGATTCAGAAGTGTCACTGTTCGCTGATGATGTGAAACTGATGAGGAGAATACAAGTGGGCGAGGATCAGTTAAGATTACAAGGGGATCTGGACAAACTACAAGTATGGTCCGACAAATGGCTCCTGGAGTTTAACCCCAGTAAGTGTAAGGTCATGAAGATTGGGGAAGGACACAGAAGACCGCAGACGGAGTACAGGTTAGGAAACCAACAGCTGCAAACGTCAGTTAAAGAAAAGGATCTTCGGGTAAGCATTATAACGAACATGTCCCCTGAGGCACAAATCAATCAAATAACTGCTGCAGCATATGGGAGATAGGCAAACCTGAGATTGGCGTTTAGACATCTGAGTAAGGAGTCATTCACGATATTATACACAGTGTACGTAAGGCCTATACTGGAATATGCAGCGCCAGTATGGAACCCTCACTTAGTCAAACACGTCACGAAATTGGAGAAAGTGCAAAAATTTGCAACACGATTAGTCCCGGAACTGAGGGGTATGTCTTATGAGGAGAGGTTAAGGGAACTCAACCTGATGAAACTAGAGGATAGGAGGGATAGAGGGGACATGATAGCAACGTATAAAATACTAAGAGGCATTGACAAGGTAGGCAAGGATCGAATGTTTCAGAGATGGGATACAGAAACAAGGGGACACAATTGGAAAGTGAAAACCCAGATGAGTCATAGGGATGTTAGAAAGTATTTCTTTAGTCTTAGAGTTGTCAGGAACTGGAATAATCTGGAGAGTAAAGTAGTGGAAGCAAGTTCCATAAATAGCTTTAAGAAGAGGTATGACAAATATCATGGAGTAGGGAGAGAGTGAATTAGTATCGACCAGTGAAGAGGCGGGGCTAGGAGCTATGACTCGACCCCTGCAGCCACATATAGGTGAGTACACTCACACACATACACACACATACATACACACACACATACATACACACACACATACACACACACACACACACACACACACACACACACACACACACACACATACACGCGCGCGCGCGCACAAGACAAGCCACAGGGGGTGGAAATCTTTAGCTTTGGCTTGTCTTGCATTGTTAAAATCGCCTGCCTGCGATTGTTTTGCATATATATATATATATATATATATATATATATATATATATATATATATATATATATATATATATATATATATATATATATATATATATATACATATATATGCAATAAGATCACAGTAAACAATATGCAGAACAACCACACTGTGAAAAAATAGTGAAATTCCAAGCGCTCTCGTGACTTTTCACATTATCAAAGAACTGTAAAAATAAAAGATCAACAGAAGGCATATAAGGGGAAGACTACTCCTGGTGGTCATTATACAACACTTGACCCTTTATGATGATGCGGGTGAGGTGGTCAAGGACCTGTCACACACAGCTTATGTTCAACCCAAGCTTTAAGATTCTAACCTGTCGAATATATCGTAAATTCTTCCCAAATTTTATTAATTATAAATGAATCTAATTTTATGATCTAAAGCAATATTCATATTAATTTCAAAACTATTTTTATGAAACTCGATTCTAATATATTTCTTTCAAGTATAAACCTGATTGTTACAACTTTCTCAACCTCTTGAAAATCAATTGGATTGTTAAAATCTCTCACATGAATAAACACAGCATTACAATCTTGTTCACTTCTAATGCTTTATTTATATTTTTGTAATCTTAGTTGAAAACTTTTTCCAGTTTGGCCGTAATAAACTTTATCACATTTTTTTACAAAGAATCTTGTAGACACAACCATCAGCATTTTGGGGGGAAGTTTCAATGAGTTTTTTTTTTTACTGTTTCAAGTTTTTTAAATACAACTTTGATTTTAAAATTTTTAAATGGAGAAGGTATATCAAGAAAGTTTTCGTGGTAAGGAAGAACCAACATATTTTTAGTAGAATAAGATTACGTGTCCTTTTTGAATTGTAAAAAGTACTTCTAGCGATTTTGAAAGATTTATCAATTAAGTGTTTTGCGTATTTTACATCATTAGCTATATCATAAATCTTCAAGATTTCTTCATCTATGAATTCTGGACTGCAAATACGTAAAACTTTCAGAAACACTGATGAGAATACAGAGAGTTTGACTCTATCATGATGTGACAAAGAACAGTTTACATAAGAATAGTTATTGGTTTTCTGTAAATTTTAAATACAAAGTTATCGTTCCTCTTAATAATTATTACATCTAGGAAGGCAATGAGTTATTTTGTCCAAACTCACAACAGCAAAATTTATGAAATGAGCTAGACTGTTTAATTTAACAAGCAAATGCTTTATATATATGGTAGGAGCTCAAGACCCCAGGTTTACTGAAGCAGCGATTCGGTGGGTCACCCTTACAGATTCCTCCAATAGACCAGCTCCTCCCAAAGAGCACAAACAGTCCCACTGGGACAAACCGATCATGGAAAAAATCGCCAACACAATGCTCTCCAACTCCTCAGGAAAAGACAAAGCTCGTCTCCTGGCAGTGAAGGCACCACACTCAGGAGATTTCCTGTTTGCTGTTCCCAAGTCCTCCTTGGGCACTCGACTAGACCCACAGGCCATTCGGATTGGTGTTGCTCTTCACCTAGCTCCCCCATCCTCACCGAACATAGGTGTATTTGCGGCAGGGTGACAGCTGATCAATTCGGACTTCATGGTCTCGTGTGTCACATAGCACAGGGGAAGTATGCCAGACATGAGGAGGTCAATGACATCATAAAGAGAAACCTCGCCACAGCCCGTTGCCCTGCTCAACGGGAACCCCAAGTGCAGAGGTCTGACGGAAGTCAAAAGCGTCTTGATGGAGCCACTATGCTACCCTGGAAGGATGGAAAGCAGATTGCCTGGGACTTCACCTGTGCCGCCACATTGGCAGACACCTACTTGCCATACTCCGTAGTGGAAGGGAGTGGAGCTGCCAGCCACAGGGAGACCCAGAAGATCCTCAAATATGAAGACCTTCCCCCTTGCTATAACTTCATCCCAATAGGGTCGGAGACCCTTGGAGCATGGGGCAAGTGTGCTCTAAAGTTCCTCAAAGAGCTGGGTGAAAAGCTCATCATAGAAACCAAGGACCACAGGGCGACCAACTTCCCCTTTCAGAGACTCAGTGTTGCGATCCAGAGAGGAAATGTCTGCAGCATTCTGGGCACGCGGCCCACCGCCGGGGAGCTGGACGAAGTATTCGAGATGTAGCTCTGAGTTACCTATGTTGTTTTACTTTCTA
>NC_091312.1:14207039-14234539 GCF_038502225.1 Cherax quadricarinatus
ATCGTTTGGTTCAGTTCCTTCCGCTTTTCTTTTGGTTATGCCGTATAGTGATCCTTTCGTTTACCCTCTCGTTCAACTGTGGTCATTGTTGCAGTGAGGAGGAGGAGGAGAAAGAGGCTGGAGGCAGGAGGTTAGAGGCTGAAGACAGGAGGTTAGAGGCTGAAGGCAGGAGGTTAAAGGCTAAAGGCAGGAGGTTAGAGGCTGAAGGCAGGAGGTTAGAGGCTGGAGGCTGGGCCCAGGGAAGTGGAGCCAGGAGGTTGCACGCAGAAGACAGGATGCAGAACATAGGAGGCAGGAAGCTGGATGCAGGATTCTGGACACAGGAGACAGGGGGCTGGATGCAGGATGCTGGATGAAGGATGCTGGACACAGGAGACAGGAGGCCTGACGCAGGAGGCACCGCGCAGGACGCAGGAGAATGGAGGCAGGAGGCTGGACGCAGGAGAATGGAGGCAGGAGGCTGGACGCAGGAGGCTGAACACAGGAGGCAGGAAACAACAATGTTGTGTCAGTGATCAGTGTGTCGTAGATTTATTATACAAACAGATAATTACTTACAAGTTGCTTCAGAGTCCTGAAGGTGAGTACAAGGTGAATAATATATATATATATATATATATATATATATATATATATATATATATATATATATATATATATATATATATATATATATATATATATATATATATATATTTATATATATATATATATATATATATATATATATATATATATATATATATGTATATATATATATATAATATAATATAAGAACATAAGAAAGAAGGAACACTGCAGCAGGCCTTCTGGCCCATGCGAGGCAGGTCCATGTCACCCCCTGCTTAGACCAATAACCCACCTATTCAGGTCACATTCACTTAAGGAAGGAGCAAGGCACCAGACCCACTAGCACAAGGTAGTCAGGTCCAACTCACACCCACCCACACCCACTCTTGTATTTATCTAACCTATTTTTAAAACTACATAACGTTTTAACTTCTATGACGGTACTTGGGAGTTTGTTCCACTCATCCACAACTCTATTACCAAGCCAGTGCTTTCCTATATCCTTCCTGAATCTCAATTTTTCCAACTTGAAACCATTGCTGCGAGTCCTGTCTTGGCTAGATATTTTCACATCCCCTTTATTTATTCCTGTTTTCCATTTATACACCTCAGTCATTCTACACCTTTCTAGAGAGTGTAGATTCAGGGCCTTCAGTCTATCCTCATAGGGAAGATTTCTGATACATGGGATCAACTTTGTCATCCTCCTCTGAACGTTTTCCAGAGCATTTATATCCATTCTGTAATATGGTGACCAGAACTGAGCAGCATAGTCTAAATGAGGCCTAACCAAGGATATATAGAGTTGAAGAACAACCTGAGGACTTCTATTTTTTTTATGTTTCTAGATATGAAGCCAAGAATTCTGTTACCTTTATTGCAAACACTAATGCACTGTTGTCTTGGTTTCAGATTACTGCTAACCAGAACTCCTAAATCCTTTTCGCAATCAGTTTATATATGGCATGGTTATTTTCCTGTCCAACATTTAGAACTTTGCATGTGTCTATACTAAACTGCATCTGCCACTTCTCCGACCATTGCATCAGTCTATTCAAATCATCCTGAAGTGCTCTAATGTCCTCATTAGAATGAATTAGACGGCCTCTTATGGTGTCATCAGCAAATTTGCTTATGTCGCTATTTATTCCCTCATCTATGTCGTTTATGTAAATTGTGAACAACAAGGGGCCCAACACTGACCCCTGTGGAACACCGCTTGTGACGTGCCCCCATTCTGATTTCTCTCCATTTCTACAAACTCTCTGCTGCCTATTTGTCAGTCATGCCTCTACACAGGAAAAATGTCTCTCCCTATTCTGTGTACCTTAAGTTTCCTCAACAGCCTCTGATGTGGAACTCTATCGAAAGCCTTACTGAAGTCCATATACACAATAACATATTCATTACCATGATCTACCTTCTCAAATACCTTAGTGAAAAAAGTTAGTAAATTCGTAAGAGAGGAACGCACCTTTGTAAAACCGTGCTGAGATTCATTAATTAATTTATCCCTTTGAAGATGGCTTCGAATTGCCTCGGCAATTATTGACTCCATAAATTTTCCCACTATGGAGGTAAGGCTTATTGGTCTATAGTTCGAAGCTAAGGACCTGTCACCTGCCTTGCAAATAGGTAATATAATATAATAGATAATAATATAAAGCAAATTATTCGTGTGTGAATGGAAACAGGGGTCGGGAAATGTCCTATAGAAGGTGGGAACGAGGGAGTGAAAGTGGTTATGAGAGCGAGGGATACTGGAGTATCCAGAAAGTGTATGTGATTGTGTGTTATCGGGAGTTGGAAGCAACTGTTGCGAGAGAGGGATTTGACGCGCTGTTGGAGTGCTAGTCTCCAAGCTCTTCTTCCTCCCACTATTCCTCACAAGCCGCTCCTGTCTCCTCTATCTACAAGGCACATGATACAGGTGAGGCATTATCCATCAGGAGACAGTATGTGTTCACGTGTCCTACTATCTCAGGAGACAGTATTTGTCCACTTGTCCTACTGTCTCATGAGACAGTATGTGTCCATGTATTCTGCCATCTCAGGAGACAGTATGTGTCCACGTGTCCATCATCTCAGGAGACGGTATATGTCCACGTGTCCATCGCTTCAGGAGACAATATGTGTCCACGTGTCCATCATCTCAGGAGACGGTATATGTCCACGTGTTCATCATCTCAGGAGACAGTATGTGTCCGCGTGTCCTGAAATCTCAGGAGACAGTATGTGTCCATGTGTTCACTAATTAATTATCACAAATTAAGATGTTGGACTGACACAAGTTGACAATGATGACTCTCTCTCTCTCTCTCTCTCTCTCTCTCTCTCTCTCTCTCTCTCTCTCTCTCTCTCTCTCTCTCTCTCTCTCTCTCTCTCTCTCTCTCTCTCTCTTTCTGCCTATATTTGCCTGTCATTTCTTTCTGTCTTTTTTTGTGACTGCATCTGTCTTTCTATTTCTATATTAGGTCCTTAATTGATTACGTTGCGCCCATGTTGATATTAGCCAGGGAAAGTTCTCTCTCACCCGTCTTGGAGTTAATGCAAAATGAAGCCCTCAGAATTATTCTTGGATGTCCTAAATGTATCAAGATTCTTAATATGGTGTCTCTAATATCAGTGTTAGGATTATTGAGATTAACACTGTACTAGGTATTAGAATGTTAAGAAATGAACCAGACACTGTCACTATGAATCTTACTAAATGTCTAGAAGTAAATACACATAGATCTAAATGGGATGTGAAAACATGTAGTCACATTAAGTTATATAACCTGTATAAACTGTATCACTGTAGACAACAAGAGTATTTCACCCCTCCTGGAAGATGTGTTCATATCACATACCTGTAAGTCCCTCCCAAGAAGCTCATTGCTAGTAATCCCTTCTTTGAATCACTTGTTAAAGTAACCGCCCAGGAAGAACTTTCTTGCCTAAATAGCAGTAATAATTTATGACAAGTTATATACGCAGATGGATGTAAGCAGGAGTCTACTGGCAGGGCTGCGTCTGCTCTTGTTGTCACCTTCCTAGTTAAGAACGATAGAAACTTTGTTGAGTTGGGCATAAGAATTAACAACTGGGCGTCTACACTGCAAACTTAATTGTTTGCCATCCTAATAGCGCTAAAGTTAACTTATGACACTGAGCTTGACTCTGTAACTATTACTGATTCTGTCTTAGCACTGAAGGCTCTTGACTCGTATAATGACTCTGACAATATGCTCGTTCAAGAAGCAAAGTATAGATACTCAAAAATCCGGAAAAGGGGAATTAATGTACAATTGTTATGGATTCCATCACACACTGGATTACTCGCTCATGATAAAATTGACAATTTAGCCAAGAAAAGCATCCTGAAACAGAATGTAGAATATAATTTTGGTGTTTCTGTGTCTAATATTAGGAATAATATTAAGAGAGAAGTAAATAATGAAACTAAATGTTATGAGAATGCAGTTAGAAGCCTGAGTAGATCTATAACCCACTATGATAACATGAACGTAGATAAGTATGTTTATGGAGCAACTTGCAATGTGAACAGACTGACTGATGTTGTAGTGGCCAGGCTTAGGCTTGGCTACAAGTACTTCTGGCAGTTTGGGAGACACACAGATGATGATCAAACTAAATGTAAATTATGTGATCAGGCATATGGTCACTATCTTGAAAACTATGTGCTTAATTGTCCACTTATTGAGGAATATAGAGACAGTACAGTAACACATGTGACACTTCAAGATATCTTATTAATGAACCTAAGATACCAAACATTTGCAGATTTTCTATATTTGAATGTTACAAATAATTGAACTGTATATGTAAATCCAGACGTACTCCTGTTAAAATTTTGGGGTCCAGTTCTTGGGCCTTTTGTGTATCAACGTGCTCTTGCGCTACCCTCCACAGGAAACATATGGGGTGCCCAATAAACTTGCCACTTAGGTGGCAAAATCTAAAATATAAAACTGAGAGGTGAAATGGGGTGTTTCAAAGCATTTTGAAACACCCTGTATTCTAGCAGATTCCCATTAACAGATAATACTGATAATATAGGTATTACTGGTAATTAACATAATGAAGGGTAATTAAATGCACCTATAATTAAGGGAGATTAAATAATCCTATAATTAAGGGAGATTAAATAATCCTATAATTAAGGGAGATTAAATAATCCTATAATTAAGGGAGATTAAATAATCCTATAATTAAGGGAGATAAAATGTACCCGGAATAGAAGGTAAATAAATGTACCGATACTCAATTTCCCCTATAATTAAAGGCCTAAAATTAAAGGTATATAATTAAAGGCCTATAATTTTGTGCACGAGCGAGTTCCTGATGTGTGATGTATATTTTTCTTTTTTTGACTTTGCACGAGTGTCAGCAGACCGTGACACAGTGACCTGCATGTCTGTCAAGTGGACAGTGACCTGCATGTCTGTCAAGTGGACAGTGACCTGCATGTCTGTCAAGTGGACAGTGAACTGCATGTCTGTCAAGTGGACAGTGACCTGCATGTCTGTCAAGTGGACAGTGAACTGCATGTCTGTCAAGTGGACAGTGACCTGCATGTCTGTCAAGTGGACAGTGAACTGCATGTCTGTCAAGTGGACAGTGACCTGCATGTCTGTCAAGTGGACAGTGACCTGCATGTCTGTCAAGTGGACAGTGACCTGCATGTCTGTCAAGTGGACAGTGACCTGCATGTCTGTCAAGTGGACAGTGACCTGCATGTCTGTCAAGTGGACAGTGACCTGCATGTCTGTCAAGTGGACAGTGACCTGCATGTCTGTCAAGTGGACAGTGACCTGCATGTCTGTCAAGTGGACAGTGACCTGCATGTCTGTCAAGTGGACAGTGACCTGCATGTCTGTCAAGTGGACAGTGACCTGCATGTCTGTCAAGTGGACAGTGACCTGCATGTCTGTCAAGTGGACAGTGAACTGGGTGTCTGTCAAGTGGACAGTGACCTGCATGTCTGTCAAGTGGACAGTGAACTGCATGTCTGTCAAGTGGACAGTGAACTGCATGTCTGTCAAGTGGACAGTGACCTGCATGTCTGTCAAGTGGACAGTGAACTGCATGTCTGTCAAGTGGACAGTGAACTGCATGTCTGTCAAGTGGACAGTGAACTGCATGTCTGTCAAGTGGACAGTGACCTGCATGTCTGTCAAGTGGACAGTGAACTGCATGTCTGTCAAGTGGACAGTGACCTGCATGTCTGTCAAGTGGACAGTGAACTGCATGTCTGTCAAGTGGACAGTGACCTGCATGTCTGTCAAGTGGACAGTGAACTGCATGTCTGTCAAGTGGACAGTGACCTGCATGTCTGTCAAGTGGACAGTGACCTGCATGTCTGTCAAGTGGACAGTGAACTGCATGTCTGTCACGTGGACAGTGACCTGCATGTCTGTCAAGTGGACAGTGAACTGCATGTCTGTCAAGTGGACAGTGACCTGCATGTCTGTCAAGTGGACAGTGACCTGCATGTCTGTCAAGTGGACAGTGAACTGCATGTCTGTCAAGTGGACAGTGACCTGCATGTCTGTCAAGTGGACAGTGAACTGCATGTCTGTCAAGTGGACAGTGACCTGCATGTCTGTCAAGTGGACAGTGAACTGCATGTCTGTCAAGTGGACAGTGACCTGCATGTCTGTCAAGTGGACAGTGACCTGCATGTCTGTCAAGTGGACAGTGACCTGCATGTCTGTCAAGTGGACAGTGACCTGCATGTCTGTCAAGTGGACAGTGACCTGCATGTCTGTCAAGTGGACAGTGACCTGCATGTCTGTCAAGTGGACAGTGACCTGCATGTCTGTCAAGTGGACAGTGACCTGCATGTCTGTCAAGTGGACAGTGAACTGGGTGTCTGTCAAGTGGACAGTGACCTGCATGTCTGTCAAGTGGACAGTGACCTGCATGTCTGTCAAGTGGACAGTGACCTGCATGTCTGTCAAGTGGACAGTGAACTGCATGTCTGTCAAGTGGACAGTGAACTGCATGTCTGTCAAGTGGACAGTGAACTGCATGTCTGTCAAGTGGACAGTGACCTGCATGTCTGTCAAGTGGACAGTGAACTGCATGTCTGTCAAGTGGACAGTGACCTGCATGTCTGTCAAGTGGACAGTGAACTGCATGTCTGTCAAGTGGACAGTGACCTGCATGTCTGTCAAGTGGACAGTGAACTGCATGTCAGTCAAGTGGACAGTGAACTGCATGTCTGTCAAGTGGACAGTGAACTGCATGTCTGTCAAGTGGACAGTGACCTGCATGTCTGTCAAGTGGACAGTGAACTGCATGTCTGTCAAGTGGACAGTGAACTGCATGTCTGTCAAGTGGACAGTGAACTGCATGTCTGTCAAGTGGACAGTGACCTGCATGTCTGTCAAGTGGACAGTGAACTGCATGTCTGTCAAGTGGACAGTGACCTGCATGTCTGTCAAGTGGACAGTGAACTGCATGTCTGTCAAGTGGACAGTGACCTGCATGTCTGTCAAGTGGACAGTGAACTGCATGTCTGTCAAGTGGACAGTGAACTGCATGTCTGTCAAGTGGACAGTGAACTGCATGTCAGTCAAGTGGACAGTGAACTGCATGTCAGTCAAGTGCACAGTGAACTGCATGTCTGTCAAGTGGACAGTGAACTGCATGTCTGTCAAGTGGACAGTGAACTGCATGTCAGTCAAGTGGACAGTGAACTGCATGTCTGTCAAGTGGACAGTGAACTGCATGTCTGTCAAGTGGACAGTAAACTGCATGTCTGTCAAGTGGACAGTGAACTGCATGTCTGTCAAGTGGACAGTGAACTGCATGTCTGTCAAGTGGACAGTGAACTGCATGTCTGTCAAGTGGACAGTGAACTGCATGTCTGTCAAGTGGACAGTGAACTGCATGTCAGTCAAGTAGACAGTGAACTGCATGTCTGTCAAGTGGACAGTGAACTGGATGTCTGCCAAGTGGACAGTGAACTGCATGCCTGTCAAGTGGACAGTGAACTGCATGTCAGTCAAGTGGACAGTGAACTGCATGTCAGTCAAGTGGACAGTGAACTGGATGTCTGTCAAGTGGACAGTGAACTGGATGTCTGTCAAGTGGACAGTGAACTGCATGTCTGTCAAGTGGACAGTGAACTGGATGTCAGTCAAGTGGACAGTGAACTGGATGTCAGTCAAGTGGACAGTGAACTGGATGTTAGTCAAGTGGACAGTGAACTGCATGTCTGTCAAGTGAACAGTGAACTGGATATCAGTCAAGTGGACAGTGAACTGGATGTTAGTCAAGTGGACAGTGAACTGCATGTCTGTCAAGTGAACAGTGAACTGGATATCAGTCAAGTGGACAGTGAACTGGATGTTAGTCAAGTGGACAGTGAACTGCATGTCTGTCAAGTGAACAGTGAACTGGATATCAGTCAAGTGGACAGTGAACTGGATGTTAGTCAAGTGGACAGTGAACTGCATGTCTGTCAAGTGAACAGTGAACTGGATATCAGTCAAGTGGACAGTGAACTGGATGTTAGTCAAGTGGACAGTGAACTGCATGTCTGTCAAGTGAACAGTGAACTGGATATCAGTCAAGTGGACAGTGAACTGGATGTTAGTCAAGTGGACAGTGAACTGGATGTCAGTCAAGTGGACACTGAACTGGATGTTAGTCAAGTGGACAGTGAACTGCATGTCTGTCAAGTGAACAGTGAACTGGATATCAGTCAAGTGGACAGTGAACTGGACGTCAGTCAAGTGGACAGTGAACTCGATGTCTGTCAAGTGAACAGTGAACTGGATATCAGTCAAGTGGACAGTGAACTGGATGTCAGTCAAGTGGACAGTGAACTGGATGTCAGTCAAGTGGACAGTGAACTGCATGTCAGTCAAGTGGACAGTGAACTGGATGTCAGTCAAGTGGACAGTGAACTGCATGTCTGTCAAGTGGACAGTGAACTGCATGTCAGTCAAGTGGACAGTGACCTGGATGTCAGTCGAGTGGACAGACAGTAAATTGGACTTCAGATGAACACAGAACAGAACATCATATCAACAGACACAACAGTACGTTTTGACGAGCACAACAGATCGTTGTAACAACAGTCGCAACAGGACGTTATAACAGACACAAAATTACGTTATAATAGACAAAAGGAAATGTTTTAACAAACAAAACAAAAATTTATAACAAAACACAACAAGACGTCATAACAGCCACAACAGGATGTCATAACAGGCACAACAGGACGTCATAACAGGCACAACAGGACGTCATAACAGCCACAACAGGATGTCATAACAGCCACAACAGGATGTCATAACAGCCACAACAGGATGTCATAACAGGCACAACAGGACGTCATAACAGGCACAACAGGACGTCATAACAGCCACAACAGGATGTCATAACAGGCACAACAGGACGTCATAACAGGCACAACAGGACGTCATAACAGCCACAACAGGATGTCATAACAGCCACAACAGGACGTCATAACAGCCACAACAGGATGTCATAACAGGCACAACAGGACGTCATAACAGGCACAACAAGACGTCATAACAGGCACAACAGGATGTCATAACAGCCACAACAGGACGTCATAACAGCCACAACAGGATGTCATAACAGGCACAACAGGACGTCATAACAGGCACAATAGGACGTCATAACAGGCGCAACAGGACGTCATAACAGTCATAACAGGCACAACAGGATGTCATAACAGCCACAACAGGACGTCATAACAGGCACAACAAGACGTCATAACAGACACAACAGGATGTCATAACAGCCACAACAGGACGTCATAACAGGCACAACAGGACGTCATAACAGGCACAACAGGATGTCATAACAGCCACAACAGGACGTCATGATCCTTTTCAAATCACTTGTTCTCTCTAGGCTGGAATACTGCTGTACATTAACATCTCCATTCAAAGCAGGTGAAATCGCAGATCTGGAGAGTGTACAGAGATCCTTTACTGCACGTATAAGTTCTGTCAAGCACCTTAACTACTGGAAACGCTTGGAAGCACTTGACTTGTACTCGTTGGAACGCAGGAGGGAGAGATATATCATAATCTACACTTGGAAAATCTTGGAAGGAATGGTCCCAAATCTGCACACAGAAATCACTCCCTACGAAAGTAAAAGACTGGGCAGGCGATGCAAAATACCCCCAATTAAAAGTAGGGGCGCCATTGGTACGCTAAAGGAAAACACCATAAGTGTCCGGGGCCCAAGACTGTTCAACAGCCTCCCATCAAGCATTAGGGGAATTACCAATAGGCCTCCGGCTGCCTTCAAGAGAGAGCTGGACAGATACCTAAAGTCAGTGCCGGATCAGCCGGGCTGTGGCTCGTACGTTGGACTGCGTGCGGCCAGCAGTAACAGCCTGGTTGATCAGGCCCTGATCCACCGGGAGGCCTGGTCATGGACCGGGCCGCGGGGGCGCTTATCCCCGGAATAACCTCCAGGTAACAGGCACAACAGGACGTCATAACAGGCACAACAGGACGTCATAACAGGCACAACGGGACGTCATAACAGACACAACAGGACGTCATAACAGGCACAACGGGACGTCATAACAGGCACAACAGGACGTCATAACAGGCACAACGGGACGTCATAACAGACACAACAGAGCAATATAACAAACACAACACACCATCATAAAAGGCACAACAGGACGTTATAACAGACACAACAGAAGAGTATAACAAATACATCAGACCATCATAACAGGCACAACAGGACTTTATAACAGACACCTCGGAACGTTATAATAGTAGACATTTGACGTTATAATAGACACAACAAAACGCTATAACAACAGACACAACAGGACATTATAAAAACAAATACAACGGAATGTTATAATAGACAGAACAGGCACAAAAGTACGTTATAACAGATACAACAGGGCGTAATAACGGGCACAACGCAACCCGACAACAGGTGCAACGGAACGTTATAACGAGCAAGAGTACGTTATAACAAACACAATAGAACGTTATTGCAGAAACAACAGAACCTTATAACAAAAACAACAGGATGTTATAACAACAGACAAAACAGGACGTTATAACAGACAAAGGACGTTACAACAACAGACTAAACAGGACGTTGCACCGGACAAAACAGGACGTTGCACCGGACAAAACAGGACGTTGTACCGGACAAAACAGGACGTTGTAATAGACACAACTGGACGTTATAACAGACACAACAGGACGTTATAACAGACACAACAGGACGTTATAACAGACAACAGGACGTTATAAAAGACACAAAAGGACGTTATAACAGACAACAGGACGTTATAACAGACACAACAGGACGTTATAACAGACAACAGGACGTTATAACAGACACAACAGGACGTTATAACAGACAACAGGACGTTATAACAGACACAACAGGACGTTATAACAGACAACAGGACGTTATAACAGACACAACAGCACGTTATCACAGACAACAGGACGTTATAACAGACACAACAGGACGTCACAAGAGGCGAGGTACTCCCGCTTAGGTCAAACTTTAGAGTATGAGAAAATTTTTGAGATAATTTCACTTAATAAAGACAGAGAGAGAGAGGTAGAGTGGAGCCTCGGTGAGAGAGGTAGAGTGGAGCCTCGGTGAGAGAGGTAGAGTGGAGCCTCGGTGAGAGAGGTAGAGTGGAGCCTCGGTGAGAGAGGTAGAGTGGAGCCTCGGTGAGAGAAGTAGAGTGGAGCCTCGGTGAGAGAGGAAGAGTGGAGCCTCGGTGAGAGAGGTAGAGTGGAGCCTCGGTGAGAGAGATGTAGAGTGGAGCCTCGGTGAGAGAGGTAGAGTGGAGCCTCGGTGAGAGAGGTAGAGTGGAGCCTCGGTGAGAGAGGTAGAGTGGAGCCTCGGTGAGAGAGGTAGAGTGGAGCCTCGGTGAGAGAGAGGTAGAGTGGAGCCTCGGTGAGAGAGGTAGAGTGGAGCCTCGGTGAGAGAGGTAGAGTGGAGCCTCGGTGAGAGAGGTAGAGTGGAGCCTCGGTGAGAGAGAGAGAGTGGAGCCTCGGTGAGAGAGGTAGAGTGGAGCCTCGGTGAGAGAGGTAGAGTGGAGCCTCGGTGAGAGAGGTAGAGTGGAGCCTCGGTGAGAGAGGTAGAGTGGAGCCTCGGTGAGAGAGGTAGAGTGGAGCCTCGGTGAGAGAGGTAGAGTGGAGCCTCGGTGAGAGAGGTAGAGTGGAGCCTCGGTGAGAGAGGTAGAGTGGAGCCTCGGTGAGAGAGGTAGAGTGGAGCCTCGGTGAGAGAGAGGTAGAGTGGAGCCTCGGTGAGAGAGAGGTAGAGTGGAGCCTCGGTGAGAGAGGTAGAGTGGAGCCTCGGTGAGAGAGGTAGAGTGGAGCCTCGGTGAGAGAGGTAGAGTGGAGCCTCGGTGAGAGAGGTAGAGTGGAGCCTCGGTGAGAGAGGTAGAGTGGAGCCTCGGTGAGAGAGGTAGAGTGGAGCCTCGGTGAGAGAGGTAGAGTGGAGCCTCAATGAGAGAGAGGTAGAGTGGAGCCTCGGTGAGAGAGGTAGAGTGGAGCCTCGGTGAGAGAGGTAGAGTGGAGCCTCGGTGAGAGAGGTAGAGTGGAGCCTCGGTGAGAGAGAGGTAGAGTGGAGCCTCGGTGAGAGAGAGGTAGAGTGGAGCCTCGGTGAGAGAGGTAGAGTGGAGCCTCGGTGAGAGAGGTAGAGTGGAGCCTCGGTGAGACAGAGAGAGGTAGAGTGGAGCCTCGGTGAGAGAGGTAGAGTGGAGCCTCGGTGAGAGAGGTAGAGTGGAGCCTCGGTGAGAGAGGTAGAGTGGAGCCTCGGTGAGAGAGGTAGAGTGGAGCCTCGGTGAGAGAGGTAGAGTGGAGCCTCGGTGAGAGAGAGGTAGAGTGGAGCCTCGGTGAGAGAGAGGTAGAGTGGAGCCTCGGTGAGAGAGGTAGAGTGAAGCCTCGGTGAGAGAGGTAGAGTGGAGCCTCGGTGAGAGAGGTAGAGTGGAGCCTCGGTGAGAGAGGTAGAGTGGAGCCTCGGTGAGAGAGGTAGAGTGGAGCCTCGGTGAGAGAGGTAGAGTGGAGCCTCGGTGAGAGAGAGGTAGAGTGGAGCCTCGGTGAGAGAGGTAGAGTGGAGCCTCGGTGAGAGAGGTAGAGTGGAGCCTCGGTGAGAGAGGTAGAGTGGAGCCTCGGTGAGAGAGAGGTAGAGTGGAGCCTCGGTGAGAGAGAGGTAGAGTGGAGCCTCGGTGAGAGAGGTAGAGTGGAGCCTCGGTGAGAGAGGTAGAGTGGAGCCTCGGTGAGAGAGAGAGAGGTAGAGTGGAGCCTCGGTGAGAGAGGTAGAGTGGAGCCTCGGTGAGAGAGAGGTAGAGTGGAGCCTCGGTGAGAGAGAGGTAGAGTGGAGCCTCGGTGAGAGAGGTAGAGTGGAGCCTCGGTGAGAGAGGTAGAGTGGAGCCTCGGTGAGAGAGAGAGAGGTAGAGTGGAGCCTCGGTGAGAGAGGTAGAGTGGAGCCTCGGTGAGAGAGGTAGAGTGGAGCCTCGGTGAGAGAGAGTGGAGCCTCGGTGAGAGAGAGGTAGAGTGGAGCCTCGGTGAGAGAGAGGTAGAGTGGAGCCTCGGTGAGAGAGGTAGAGTGGAGCCTCGGTGAGAGAGGTAGAGTGGAGCCTCTGTGAGAGAGGTAGAGTGGAGCCTCGGTGAGAGAGAGTGGAGCCTCGGTGAGAGAGAGGTAGAGTGGAGCCTCGGTGAGAGAGAGGTAGAGTGGAGCCTCGGTGAGAGAGGTAGAGTGGAGCCTCGGTGAGAGAGGTAGAGTGGAGCCTCTGTGAGAGAGGTAGAGTGGAGCCTCGGTGAGAGAGGTAGAGTGGAGCCTCGGTGAGAGAGGTAGAGTGGAGCCTCGGTGAGAGAGGTAGAGTGGAGCCTCGGTGAGAGAGGTAGAGTGGAGCCTCGGTGAGAGAGGTAGAGTGGCGCCTCGGTGAGAGAGGTAGAGTGGAGCCTCGGTGAGAGAGGTAGAGTGGAGCCTCGGTGAGAGAGAGGTAGAGTGGAGCCTCGGTGAGAGAGAGAGGTAGAGTGGAGCCTCGGTGAGAGAGGTAGAGTGGAGCCTCGGTGAGAAATGTAGAGTGGAGCCTCGGTGAGAGAGAGAGGTAGAGTGGAGCCTCGGTGAGAGAGGTAGAGTGGAGCCTCGGTGAGAGAGAGGTAGAGTGGAGCCTCGGTGAGAGAGAGGTAGAGTGGAGCCTCGGTGAGAGAGGTAGAGTGGAGCCTCGATGAGAGAGGTAGAGTGGAGCCTCGGTGAGAGAGGTAGAGTGGAGCCTCGGTGAGAGAGAGAGAGGTAGAGTGGAGCCTCGGTAAGAGAGAGAGGTAGAGTGGAGCCTCGATGAGAGAGGTAGAGTGGAGCCTCGGTGAGAGAGGTAGAGTGGAGCCTCGATGAGAGAGGTAGAGTGGAGCCTCGGTGAGAGAGGTAGAGTGGAGCCTCGGTGAGAGAGAGAGAGGTAGAGTGGAGCCTCGGTAAGAGAGAGAGGTAGAGTGGAGCCTCGATGAGAGAGGTAGAGTGGAGCCTCGGTGAGAGAGGTAGAGTGGAGCCTCGGTGAGAGAGAGGTAGAGTGGAGCCTCGGTGAGAGAGGTAGAGTGGAGCCTCGGTGAGAGAGGTAGAGTGGAGCCTCGGTGAGAGAGAGGTAGAGTGGAGCCTCGGTGAGAGAGAGGTAGAGTGGAGCCTCGGTGAGAGAGGTAGAGTGGAGCCTCGGTGAGAGAGGTAGAGTTGAGCCTCGGTGAGAGAGAGGTAGAGTGGAGCCTCGGTGAGAGAGGTAGAGTGGAGCCTCGGTGAGAGAGGTAGAGTGGAGCCTCGGTGAGAGAGGTAGAGTTGAGCCTCGGTGAGAGAGAGGTAGAGTGGAGCCTCGGTGAGAGAGGTAGAGTGGAGCCTCGGTGAGAGAGGTAGAGTGGAGCCTCGGTGAGAGAGAGGTAGAGTGGAGCCTCGGTGAGAGAAAGGTAGAGTGGAGCCTCGGTGAGAGAGGTAGAGTGGAGCCTCGGTGAGAGAGGTAGAGTTGAGCCTCGGTGAGAGAGAGGTAGAGTGGAGCCTCGGTGAGAGAGGTAGAGTGGAGCCTCGGTGAGAGAGGTAGAGTGGAGCCTCGGTGAGAGAGGTAGAGTGGAGCCTCGGTGAGAGAGGTAGAGTGGAGCCTCGGTGAGAGAGGTAGAGTGGAGCCTCGGTGAGAGAGGTAGAGTGGAGCCTCGGTGAGAGAGAGAGATAGAGTGGAGCCTCGGTGAGAGAGGTAGAGTGGAACCTCGGTGAGAGAGGTAGAGTGGAGCCTCGGTGAGAGAGAGGTAGAGTGGAGCCTCGGTGAGATAGGTAGAGTGGAGCCTCGGTGAGAGAGGTAGAGTGGAGCCTCGGTGAGAGAGACGTAGAGTGGAGCCTCGGTGAGAGAGGGGTAGAGTGGAGCCTCGGTGAGAGAGGTAGAGTGGAGCCTCGGTGAGAGAGGTAGAGTGGAGCCTCGGTGAGAGAGAGGTAGAGTGGAGCCTCGGTGAGAGAGGTAGAGTGGAGCCTCGGTGAGAGAGGTAGAGTGGAGCCTCGGTGAGAGAGAGGTAGAGTGGAGCCTCGGTGAGAGAGGTAGAGTGGAGCCTCGGTGAGAGAGGTAGAGTGGAGCCTCGGTGAGAGAGAGGTAGAGTGGAGCCTCGGTGAGAGAGGTAGAGTGGAGCCTCGGTGAGAGAGAGAGGTAGAGTGGAGCCTCGGTGAGAGAGGTAGAGTGGAGCCTCGGTGAGAGAGGTAGAGTGGAGCCTCGGTGAGAGAGAGAGAGGTAGAGTGGAGCCTCGGTGAGAGAGAGAGGTAGAGTGGAGCCTCGGTGAGAGAGGTAGAGTGGAGCCTCGGTGAGAGAGGTAGAGTGGAGCCTCGGTGAGAGAGGTAGAGTGGAGCCTCGGTGAGAGAGGTAGAGTGGAGCCTCGGTGAGAGAGGTAGAGTGGAGCCTCGGTGAGAGAGGTAGAGTGGAGCCTCGGTGAGAGAGGTAGAGTGGAGCCTCGGTGAGAGAGAGGTAGAGTGGAGCCTCGGTGAGAGAGGTAGAGTGGAGCCTCGGTGAGAGAGGTAGAGTGGAGCCTCGGTGAGAGAGGTAGAGTGGAGCCTCGGTGAGAGAGAGGTAGAGTGGAGCCTCGGTGAGAGAGAGGTAGAGTGGAGCCTCGGTGAGAGAGGTAGAGTGGAGCCTCGGTGAGAGAGGTAGAGTGGAGCCTCGGTGAGAGAGGTAGAGTGGAGCCTCGGTGAGAGAGGTAGAGTGGAGCCTCGGTGAGAGAGGTAGAGTGGAGCCTCGGTGAGAGAGGTAGAATGGAGCCTCAATGAGAGAGAGGTAGAGTGGAGCCTCGGTGAGAGAGGTAGAGTGGAGCCTCGGTGAGAGAGGTAGAGTGGAGCCTCGGTGAGAGAGGTAGAGTGGAGCGTCGGTGAGAGAGAGGTAGAGTGGAGCCTCGGTGAGAGAGAGGTAGAGTGGAGCCTCGGTGAGAGAGGTAGAGTGGAGCCTCGGTGAGAGAGGTAGAGTGGAGCCTCGGTGAGACAGAGAGAGGTAGAGTGGAGCCTCGGTGAGAGAGGTAGAGTGGAGCCTCGGTGAGAGAGGTAGAGTGGAGCCTCGGTGAGAGAGGTAGAGTGGAGCCTCGGTGAGAGAGGTAGAGTGGAGCCTCGGTGAGAGAGGTAGAGTGGAGCCTCGGTGAGAGAGAGGTAGAGTGGAGCCTCGGTGAGAGAGAGGTAGAGTGGAGCCTCGGTGAGAGAGGTAGAGTGAAGCCTCGGTGAGAGAGGTAGAGTGGAGCCTCGGTGAGAGAGGTAGAGTGGAGCCTCGGTGAGAGAGGTAGAGTGGAGCCTCGGTGAGAGAGGTAGAGTGGAGCCTCGGTGAGAGAGGTAGAGTGGAGCCTCGGTGAGAGAGAGGTAGAGTGGAGCCTCGGTGAGAGAGGTAGAGTGGAGCCTCGGTGAGAGAGAGGTAGAGTGGAGCCTCGGTGAGAGAGAGGTAGAGTGGAGCCTCGGTGAGAGAGGTAGAGTGGAGCCTCGGTGAGAGAGGTAGAGTGGAGCCTCGGTGAGAGAGAGAGAGGTAGAGTGGAGCCTCGGTGAGAGAGGTAGAGTGGAGCCTCGGTGAGAGAGGTAGAGTGGAGCCTCGGTGAGAGAGAGTGGAGCCTCGGTGAGAGAGAGGTAGAGTGGAGCCTCGGTGAGAGAGGTAGAGTGGAGCCTCGGTGAGAGAGGTAGAGTGGAGCCTCGGTGAGAGAGGTAGAGTGGAGCCTCGGTGAGAGAGGTAGAGTGGAGCCTCGGTGAGAGAGGTAGAGTGGAGCCTCGGTGAGAGAGGTAGAGTGGAGCCTCGGTGAGAGAGGTAGAGTGGAGCCTCGGTGAGAGAGGTAGAGTGGAGCCTCGGTGAGAGAGGTAGAGTGGAGCCTCGGTGAGAGAGGTAGAGTGGAGCCTCGGTGAGAGAGGTAGAGTGGAGCCTCGGTGAGAGAGAGGTAGAGTGGAGCCTCGGTGAGAGAGAGAGGTAGAGTGGAGCCTCGGTGAGAGAGGTAGAGTGGAGCCTCGGTGAGAAAGGTAGAGTGGAGCCTCGGTGAGAGAGAGAGGTAGAGTGGAGCCTCGGTGAGAGAGGTAGAGTGGAGCCTCGGTGAGAGAGAGGTAGAGTGGAGCCTCGGTGAGAGAGAGGTAGAGTGGAGCCTCGGTGAGAGAGGTAGAGTGGAGCCTCGATGAGAGAGGTAGAGTGGAGCCTCGGTGAGAGAGGTAGAGTGGAGCCTCGGTGAGAGAGAGAGAGGTAGAGTGGAGCCTCGGTAAGAGAGAGAGGTAGAGTGGAGCCTCGATGAGAGAGGTAGAGTGGAGCCTCGGTGAGAGAGGTAGAGTGGAGCCTCGGTGAGAGAGAGGTAGAGTGGAGCCTCGGTGAGAGAGGTAGAGTGGAGCCTCGGTGAGAGAGGTAGAGTGGAGCCTCGGTGAGAGAGAGGAAGAGTGGAGCCTCGGTGAGAGAGAGGTAGAGTGGAGCCTCGGTGAGAGAGGTAGAGTGGAGCCTCGGTGAGAGAGGTAGAGTTGAGCCTCGGTGAGAGAGAGGTAGAGTGGAGCCTCGGTGAGAGAGGTAGAGTGGAGCCTCGGTGAGAGAGGTAGAGTGGAGCCTCGGTGAGAGAGGTAGAGTTGAGCCTCGGTGAGAGAGAGGTAGAGTGGAGCCTCGGTGAGAGAGGTAGAGTGGAGCCTCGGTGAGAGAGGTAGAGTGGAGCCTCGGTGAGAGAGAGGTAGAGTGGAGCCTCGGTGAGAGAAATGTAGAGTGGAGCCTCGGTGAGAGAGGTAGAGTGGAGCCTCGGTGAGAGAGGTAGAGTTGAGCCTCGGTGAGAGAGAGGTAGAGTGGAGCCTCGGTGAGAGAGGTAGAGTGGAGCCTCGGTGAGAGAGGTAGAGTGGAGCCTCGGTGAGAGAGGTAGAGTGGAGCCTCGGTGAGAGAGGTAGAGTGGAGCCTCGGTGAGAGAGGTAGAGTGGAGCCTCGGTGAGAGAGGTAGAGTGGAGCCTCGGTGAGAGAGAGAGATAGAGTGGAGCCTCGGTGAGAGAGGTAGAGTGGAGCCTCGGTGAGAGAGGTAGAGTGGAGCCTCGGTGAGAGAGAGGTAGAGTGGAGCCTCGGTGAGATAGGTAGAGTGGAGCCTCGGTGAGAGAGGTAGAGTGGAGCCTCGGTGAGAGAGACGTAGAGTGGAGCCTCGGTGAGAGAGAGGTAGAGTGGAGCCTCGGTGAGAGAGGTAGAGTGGAGCCTCGGTGAGAGAGGTAGAGTGGAGCCTCGGTGAGAGAGAGGTAGAGTGGAGCCTCGGTGAGAGAGGTAGAGTGGAGCCTCGGTGAGAGAGGTAGAGTGGAGCCTCGGTGAGAGAGGTAGAGTGGAGCCTCGGTGAGAGAGGTAGAGTGGAGCCTCGGTGAGAGAGGTAGAGTGGAGCCTCGGTGAGAGAGAGGTAGAGTGGAGCCTCGGTGAGAGAGGTAGAGTGGAGCCTCGGTGAGAGAGAGAGGTAGAGTGGAGCCTCGGTGAGAGAGGTAGAGTGGAGCCTCGGTGAGAGAGGTAGAGTGGAGCCTCGGTGAGAGAGAGAGAGGTAGAGTGGAGCCTCGGTGAGAGAGGTAGAGTGGAGCCTCGGTGAGAGAGGTAGAGTGGAGCCTCGGTGAGAGAGGTAGAGTGGAGCCTCGGTGAGAGAGGTAGAGTGGAGCCTCGGTGAGAGAGGTAGAGTGGAGCCTCGGTGAGAGAGGTAGAGTGGAGCCTCGGTGAGAGAGGTAGAGTGGAGCCTCGGTGAGAGAGAGAGGTAGAGTGGAGCCTCGGTGAGAGAGGTAGAGTGGAGCCTCGGTGAGAGAGAGGTAGAGTGGAGCCTCGGTGAGAGAGAGGTAGAGTGGAGCCTCGGTGAGAGAGGTAGAGTGGAGCCTCGGTGAGAGAGGTAGAGTGGAGCCTCGGTGAGAGAGGTAGAGTGGAGCCTCGGTGAGAGAGAGAGAGGTAGAGTGGAGCCTCGGTGAGAGAGAGGTAGAGTGGAGCCTCGATGAGAGAGGTAGAGTGGAGCCTCGGTGAGAGAGGTAGAGTGGAGCCTCGGTGAGAGAGAGGTAGAGTGGAGCCTCGGTGAGAGAGGTAGAGTGGAGCCTCGGTGAGAGAGGTAGAGTGGAGCCTCGGTGAGAGAGAGGTAGAGTGGAGCCTCGGTGAGAGAGAGGTAGAGTGGAGCCTCGGTGAGAGAGGTAGAGTGGAGCCTCGGTGAGAGAGGTAGAGTGGAGCCTCGGTGAGAGAGAGGTAGAGTGGAGCCTCGGTGAGAGAAGTAGAGTTGAGCCTCGGTGAGAGAGAGGTAGAGTGGAGCCTCGGTGAGAGAGGTAGAGTGGAGCCTCGGTGAGAGAGGTAGAGTGGAGCCTCGGTGAGAGAGGTAGAGTGGAGCCTCGGAGAGAGAGGTAGAGTGGAGCCTCGGTGAGAGAAGTAGAGTGGAGCCTCGGTGAGAGAGGAAGAGTGGAGCCTCGGTGAGAGAGGTAGAGTGGAGCCTCGGTGAGAGAGATGTAGAGTGGAGCCTCGGTGAGAGAGAGGTAGAGTGGAGCCTCGGTGAGAGAGGTAGAGTGGAGCCTCGGTGAGAGAGGTAGAGTGGAGCCTCGGTGAGAGAGGTAGAGTGGAGCCTCGGTGAGAGAGGTAGAGTGGAGCCTCGGTGAGAGAGGTAGAGTGGAGCCTCGGTGAGAGAGGTAGAGTGGAGCCTCGGTGAGAGAGGTAGAGTGGAGCCTCGGTGAGAGAGGTAGAGTGGAGCCTCGGTGAGAGAGGTAGAGTGGAGCCTCGGTGAGAGAGGTAGAGTGGAGCCTCGGTGAGAGAGGTAGAGTGGAGCCTCGGTGAGAGAGGTAGAGTGGAGCCTCGGTGAGAGAGAGGTAGAGTGGAGCCTCGGTGAGAGAGGTAGAGTGGAGCCTCGGTGAGAGAGGTAGAGTGGAGCCTCGGTGAGAGAGGTAGAGTGGAGCCTCGGTGAGAGAGGTAGAGTGGAGCCTCGGTGAGAGAGAGGTAGAGTGGAGCCTCGGTGAGAGAGGTAGAGTGGAGCCTCGGTGAGAGAGGTAGAGTGGAGCCTCGGTGAGAGAGGTAGAGTGGAGCCTCGGTGAGAGAGGTAGAGTGGAGCCTCGGTGAGAGAGGTAGAGTGGAGCCTCGGTGAGAGAGGTAGAGTGGAGCCTCGGTGAGAGAGGTAGAGTGGAGCCTCGGTGAGAGAGGTAGAGTGGAGCCTCGGTGAGAGAGGTAGAGTGGAGCCTCGGTGAGAGAGGTAGAGTGGAGCCTCGGTGAGAGAGGTAGAGTGGAGCCTCGGTGAGAGAGGTAGAGTGGAGCCTCGGTGAGAGAGGTAGAGTGGAGCCTCGGTGAGAGAGGTAGAGTGGAGCCTCGGTGAGAGAGGTAGAGTGGAGCCTCGGTGAGAGAGAGGTAGAGTGGAGCCTCGGTGAGAGAGGTAGAGTGGAGCCTCGGTGAGAGAGGTAGAGTGGAGCCTCGGTGAGAGAGGTAGAGTGGAGCCTCGGAGAGAGTGGAGAGAGAGGTAGAGTGGAGCCTCGGTGAGAGAGGTAGAGTGGAGCCTCGGTGAGAGAGGTAGAGTGGAGCCTCGGTGAGAGAGGTAGAGTGGAGCCTCGGTGAGAGAGAGGTAGAGTGGAGCCTCGGTGAGAGAGGTAGAGTGGAGCCTCGGTGAGAGAGGTAGAGTGGAGCCTCGGTGAGAGAGGTAGAGTGGAGCCTCGGTGAGAGAGGTAGAGTGGAGCCTCGGTGAGAGAGGTAGAGTGGAGCCTCGGTGAGAGAGGTAGAGTGGAGCCTCGGTGAGAGAGGTAGAGTGGAGCCTCGGTGAGAGAGGTAGAGTGGAGCCTCGGTGAGAGAGGTAGAGTGGAGCCTCGGTGAGAGAGGTAGAGTGGAGCCTCGGTGAGAGAGGTAGAGTGGAGCCTCGGTGAGAGAGAGGTAGAGTGGAGCCTCGGTGAGAGAGGTAGAGTGGAGCCTCGGTGAGAGAGGTAGAGTGGAGCCTCGGTGAGAAAGGTAGAGTGGAGCCTCGGTGAGAGAGAGAGGTAGAGTGGAGCCTCGGTGAGAGAGGTAGAGTGGAGCCTCGGTGAGAGAGAGGTAGAGTGGAGCCTCGGTGGGAGAGAGGTAGAGTGGAGCCTCGGTGAGAGAGGTAGAGTGGAGCCTCGGTGAGAGAGGTAGAGTGGAGCCTCGGTGAGAGAGAGAGAGGTAGAGTGGAGCCTCGGTGAGAGAGGTAGAGTGGAGCCTCGGTGAGAGAGGTAGAGTGGAGCCTCGGTGAGAGAGGTAGAGTGGAGCCTCGGTGAGAGAGGTAGAGTGGAGCCTCGGTGAGAGAGGTAGAGTGGAGCCTCGGTGAGAGAGGTAGAGTGGAGCCTCGGTGAGAGAGAGGTAGAGTGGAGCCTCGGTGAGAGAGAGGTAGAGTGGAGCCTCGGTGAGAGAGGTAGAGTGGAGCCTCGGTGAGAGAGGTAGAGTGGAGCCTCGGTGAGAGAGAGGTAGAGTGGAGCCTCGGTGAGAGAGGTAGAGTGGAGCCTCGGTGAGAGAGGTAGAGTGGAGCCTCGGTGAGAGAGGTAGAGTGGAGCCTCGGTGAGAGAGAGGTAGAGTGGAGCCTCGGTGAGAGAGGTAGAGTGGAGCCTCGGTGAGAGAGGTAGAGTGGAGCCTCGGTGAGAGAGAGGTAGAGTGGAGCCTCGGTGAGAGATGTAGAGTGGAGCCTCGGTGAGAGAGGTAGAGTGGAGCCTCGGTGAGAGAGGTAGAGTGGAGCCTCGGTGAGAGAGAGGTAGAGTGGAGCCTCGGTGAGAGAGGTAGAGTGGAGCCTCGGTGAGAGAGGTAGAGTGGAGCCTCGGTGAGAGAGGTAGAGTGGAGCCTCGGTGAGAGAGGTAGAGTGGAGCCTCGGTGAGAGAGGTAGAGTGGAGCCTCGGTGAGAGAGGTAGAGTGGAGCCTCGGTGAGAGAGGTAGAGTGGAGCCTCGGTGAGAGAGGTAGAGTGGAGCCTCGGTGAGAGAGGTAGAGTGGAGCCTCGGTGAGAGAGAGGTAGAGTGGAGCCTCGGTGAGAGAGGTAGAGTGGAGCCTCGGTGAGAGAGGTAGAGTGGAGCCTCGGTGAGAGAGACGTAGAGTGGAGCCTCGGTGAGAGAGAGGTAGAGTGGAGCCTCGGTGAGAGAGGTAGAGTGGAGCCTCGGTGAGAGAGGTAGAGTGGAGCCTCGGTGAGAGAGAGGTAGAGTGGAGCCTCGGTGAGAGAGGTAGAGTGGAGCCTCGGTGAGAGAGGTAGAGTGGAGCCTCGGTGAGAGAGAGGTAGAGTGGAGCCTCGGTGAGAGAGGTAGAGTGGAGCCTCGGTGAGAGAGGTAGAGTGGAGCCTCGGTGAGAGAGGTAGAGTGGAGCCTCGGTGAGAGAGGTAGAGTGGAGCCTCGGTGAGAGAGAGAGGTAGAGTGGAGCCTCGGTGAGAGAGGTAGAGTGGAGCCTCGGTGAGAGAGGTAGAGTGGAGCCTCGGTGAGAGAGGTAGAGTGGAGCCTCGGTGAGAGAGAGGTAGAGTGGAGCCTCGGTGAGAGAGGTAGAGTGGAGCCTCGGTGAGAGAGGTAGAGTGGAGCCTCGGTGAGAGAGGTAGAGTGGAGCTCTCGGTGAGAGAGGTAGAGTGGAGCCTCGGTGAGAGAGCGAGAGTGGAGCCTCGGTGAGAGAGAGAGGTAGAGTGGAGCCTCGGTGAGAGAGGTAGAGTGGAGCCTCGGTGAGAGAGAGGTAGAGTGGAGCCTCGGTGAGAGAGAGGTAGAGTGGAGCCTCGGTGAGAGAGGTAGAGTGGAGCCTCGGTGAGAGAGGTAGAGTGGAGCCTCGGTGAGAGAGGTAGAGTGGAGCCTCGGTGAGAGAGAGAGAGGTAGAGTGGAGCCTCGGTAAGAGAGAGAGGTAGAGTGGAGCCTCGATGAGAGAGGTAGAGTGGAGCCTCGGTGAGAGAGGTAGAGTGGAGCCTCGGTGAGAGAGAGGTAGAGTGGAGCCTCGGTGAGAGAGGTAGAGTGGAGCCTCGGTGAGAGAGGTAGAGTGGAGCCTCGGTGAGAGAGAGGTAGAGTGGAGCCTCGGTGAGAGAGAGGTAGAGTGGAGCCTCGGTGAGAGAGGTAGAGTGGAGCCTCGGTGAGAGAAGTAGAGTGGAGCCTCGGTGAGAGAGAGGTAGAGTGGAGCCTCGGTGAGAGAGGTAGAGTGGAGCCTCGGTGAGAGAGGTAGAGTGGAGCCTCGGAGAGAGAGGTAGAGTGGAGCCTCGGTAGAGAGAGAGGTAGAGTGGAGCCTCGGTGAGAGAGGTAGAGTGGAGCCTCGGTGAGAGAGGTAGAGTGGAGCCTCGGTGAGAGAGGAAGAGTGGAGAGAGAGTTAGAGTAGAGCCGGTGAGAGAGATGTAGAGTGGAGCCTCGGTGAGAGAGGTAGAGTGGAGCCTCGGTGAGAGAGGTAGAGTGGAGCCTCGGTGAGAGAGGTAGAGTGGAGCCTCGGTGAGAGAGGTAGAGTGGAGAGAGAGGTAGAGTGGAGCCTCGGTGAGAGAGGTAGAGTGGAGCCTCGAGTGAGAGAGGTAGAGTGGAGCCTCGGTGAGAGAGGTAGAGTGGAGCCTCGGTGAGAGAGTAGAGTGGAGCCTCGGTGAGAGAGGAAGAGTGGAGCCTCGGTAGAGTGGAGCCTCGAGTGAGAGAGCCTCGGTGAGAGAGGTAGAGTGGAGCCTCGGTGAGAGAGGTAGAGTGGAGCCTCAGTGAGAGAGGTAGAGTGGAGCCTCGGTGAGAGAGGTAGAGTGGAGCCTCGGTGAGAGAGAGGTAGAGTGGAGCCTCGGTGAGAGAGGTAGAGTGGAGCCTCGGTGAGAGAGGTAGAGTGGAGCCTCGGTGAGAGAGGTAGAGTGGAGCCTCGGTGAGAGAGAGTTAGAGTGGAGCCTCTGTGAGAGAGGTAGAGTGGAGCCTCGGTGAGAGAGGTAGAGTGGAGCCTCGGTGAGAGAGGTAGAGTGGAGCCTCGGTGAGAGAGGTAGAGTGGAGCCTCGGTGAGAGAGGTAGAGTGGAGCCTCGGTGAGAGAGGTAGAGTGGAGCCTCGGTGAGAGAGAGGTAGAGTGGAGCCTCGGTGAGAGAGGTAGAGTGGAGCCTCGGTGAGAGAGGTAGAGTGGAGCCTCGGTGAGAGAGGTAGAGTGGAGCCTCGGTGAGAGAGGTAGAGTGGAGCCTCGGTGAGAGAGGTAGAGTGGAGCCTCGGTGAGAGAGGTAGAGTGGAGCCTCGGTGAGAGAGGTAGAGTGGAGCCTCGGTGAGAGAGGTAGAGTGGAGCCTCGGTGAGAGAGGTAGAGTGGAGCCTCGGTGAGAGAGGTAGAGTGGAGCCTCGGTGAGAGAGGTAGAGTGGAGCCTCGGTGAGAGAGGTAGAGTGGAGCCTCGGTGAGAGAGGTAGAGTGGAGCCTCGGTGAGAGAGGTAGAGTGGAGCCTCGGTGAGAGAGGTAGAGTGGAGCCTCGGAGAGAGAGGTAGAGTGGAGCCTCGGTGAGAGAGGTAGAGTGGAGCCTCGGTGAGAGAGGTAGAGTGGAGCCTCGGTGAGAGAGGTAGAGTGGAGCCTCGGTGAGAGAGAGGTAGAGTGGAGCCTCGGTGAGAGAGAGGTAGAGTGGAGCCTCGGTGAGAGAGGTAGAGTGGAGCCTCGGTGAGAGAGGTAGAGTGGAGCCTCGGTGAGAGAGGTAGAGTGGAGCCTCGGTAGAGTGGAGAGAGAGGTAGAGTGGAGCCTCGGTGAGAGAGGTAGAGTGGAGCCTCGGTGAGAGAGGTAGAGTGGAGCCTCGGTGAGAGAGGTAGAGTGGAGCCTCGGTGAGAGAGAGGTAGAGTGGAGCCTCGGTGAGAGAGAGGTAGAGTGGAGCCTCGGTGAGAGAGGTAGAGTGGAGCCTCGGTGAGAGAGGTAGAGTGGAGCCTCGGTGAGAGAGGTAGAGTGGAGCCTCGGTGAGAGAGGTAGAGTGGAGCCTCGGTGAGAGAGGTAGAGTGGAGCCTCGGTGAGAGAGGTAGAGTGGAGCCTCGGTGAGAGAGAGGTAGAGTGGAGCCTCGGTGAGAGAGGTAGAGTGGAGCCTCGGTGAGAGAGGTAGAGTGGAGCCTCGGTGAGAGAGAGGTAGAGTGGAGCCTCGGTGAGAGAGGTAGAGTGGAGCCTCGGTGAGAGAGGTAGAGTGGAGCCTCGGTGAGAGAGGTAGAGTGGAGCCTCGGTGGAGAGAGAGGTAGAGTGGAGCCTCGGTGAGAGAGGTAGAGTGGAGCCTCGGTGAGAGAGGTAGAGTGGAGCCTCGGTGAGAGAGGTAGAGTGGAGCCTCGGTGAGAGAGAGGTAGAGTGGAGCCTCGGTGAGAGAGGTAGAGTGGAGCCTCGGTGAGAGAGGTAGAGTGGAGCCTCGGTGAGAGAGGTAGAGTGGAGCCTCGGTGAGAGAGGTAGAGTGGAGCCTCGGTGAGAGAGGTAGAGTGGAGCCTCGGTGAGAGAGGTAGAGTGGAGCCTCGGTGAGAGAGGTAGAGTGGAGCCTCGGTGAGAGAGGTAGAGTGGAGCCTCGGTGAGAGAGGTAGAGTGGAGCCTCGGTGAGAGAGGTAGAGTGGAGCCTCGGTGAGAGAGGTAGAGTGGAGCCTCGGTGAGAGAGGTAGAGTGGAGCCTCGGGAGAGAGAGGTAGAGTGGAGCCTCGGTGAGAGAGGTAGAGTGGAGCCTCGGTGAGAGAGGTAGAGTGGAGCCTCGGTGAGAGAGGTAGAGTGGAGCCTCGGTGAGAGAGGTAGAGTGGAGCCTCGGTGAGAGAGGTAGAGTGGAGCCTCGGTGAGAGAGGTAGAGTGGAGCCTCGGTGAGAGAGGTAGAGTGGAGCCTCGGTGAGAGAGGTAGAGTGGAGCCTCGGTGAGAGAGGTAGAGTGGAGCCTCGGTGAGAGAGGTAGAGTGGAGCCTCGGTGAGAGAGGTAGAGTGGAGCCTCGGTGAGAGAGGTAGAGTGGAGCCTCGGTGAGAGAGGTAGAGTGGAGCCTCGGTGAGAGAGGTAGAGTGGAGCCTCGGTGAGAGAGGTAGAGTGGAGCCTCGGTGAGAGAGGTAGAGTGGAGCCTCGGTGAGAGAGGTAGAGTGGAGCCTCGGTGAGAGAGGTAGAGTGGAGCCTCGGTGAGAGAGGTAGAGTGGAGCCTCGGTGAGAGAGGTAGAGTGGAGCCTCGGTGAGAGAGGTAGAGTGGAGCCTCGGTGAGAGAGGTAGAGTGGAGCCTCGGTGAGAGAGAGGTAGAGTGGAGCCTCGGTGAGAGAGGTAGAGTGGAGCCTCGGTGAGAGAGGTAGAGTGGAGCCTCGGTGAGAGAGGTAGAGTGGAGCCTCGGTGAGAGAGGGAGAGTGGAGCCTCGGGAGAGAGGTAGAGTGGAGCCTCGGTGAGAGACGTAGAGTGGAGCCTCGGTGAGAGAGGTAGAGTGGAGCCTCGGTGAGAGAGGTAGAGTGGAGCCTCGGTGAGAGAGGTAGAGTGGAGCCTCGGTGAGAGAGAGGTAGAGTGGAGCCTCGGTGAGAGAGGTAGAGTGGAGCCTCGGTGAGAGAGGTAGAGTGGAGCCTCGGTGAGAGAGGTAGAGTGGAGCCTCGGTGAGAGAGAGGTAGAGTGGAGCCTCGGTGAGAGAGGTAGAGTGGAGCCTCGGTGAGAGAGAGGTAGAGTGGAGCCTCGGTGAGAGAGGTAGAGTGGAGCCTCGGTGAGAGAGGTAGAGTGGAGCCTCGGTGAGAGAGGTAGAGAGCCTCGGTGAGAGAGGTAGAGTGGAGCCTCGGTGAGAGAGGTAGAGTGGAGCCTCGGTGAGAGAGAGAGAGGTAGAGTGGAGCCTCGGTGAGAGAGAGAGGTAGAGTGGAGCCTCGGTGAGAGAGGTAGAGTGGAGCCTCGGTGAGAGAGGTAGAGTGGAGCCTCGGTGAGAGAGAGGTAGAGTGGAGCCTCGGTGAGAGAGGTAGAGTGGAGCCTCGGTGAGAGAGGTAGAGTGGAGCCTCGGTGAGAGAGACGTAGAGAGCCTCGGTGAGAGAGAGGTAGAGTGGAGCCTCGGTGAGAGAGGTAGAGTGGAGCCTCGGTGAGAGAGGTAGAGTGGAGCCTCGGTGAGAGAGAGGTGGAGTGGAGCCTCGGTGAGAGAGGTAGAGTGGAGCCTCGGTGAGAGAGGTAGAGTGGAGCCTCGGTGAGAGAGGTAGAGTGGAGCCTCGGTGAGAGAGAGGTAGAGTGGAGCCTCGGTGAGAGAGGTAGAGTGGAGCCTCGGTGAGAGAGAGGTAGAGTGGAGCCTCGGTGAGAGAGGTAGAGTGGAGCCTCGGTGAGACAGAGAGAGGTAGAGTGGAGCCTCGGTGAGAGAGGTAGAGTGGAGCCTCGGTGAGAGAGGTAGAGTGGAGCCTCGGTGAGAGAGGTAGAGTGGAGCCTCGGTGAGAGAGGTAGAGTGGAGCCTCGGTGAGAGAGGTAGAGTGGAGCCTCGGTGAGAGAGGTAGAGTGGAGCCTCGGTGAGAGAGGTAGAGTGGAGCCTCGGTGAGAGAGGTAGAGTGGAGCCTCGGTGAGAGAGGTAGAGTGGAGCCTCGGTGAGAGAGGTAGAGTGGAGCCTCGGTGAGAGAGGTAGAGTGGAGCCTCGGTGAGAGAGGTAGAGTGGAGCCTCGGTGAGAGAGGTAGAG
>NC_091312.1:14237039-14254539 GCF_038502225.1 Cherax quadricarinatus
GATGTAGTGATGTTCTGGAGAAGGGTACAGCCAGAGTGAAGTTGCTGCTTTCTGCCCTTCTTGTGGCATAAAAGCTTGTTTCATGCTGTCCTCGAAGTGGATCCAAGTGTGGCACTTTGACAATATTGGCCTTGTACATAACAGTAAGGCCACCCACATCCCTCCTATGTTGAAGGCTCTGCTGAAATGACAGATCTATCCAGGATGGGTCTAGGCGAGAGATGAGACGTCTTGCTCTGTTATCTACTCTGTCAAGCAGTCACAGATGAGAAGGGGGGCAGGCGTACCAAGTAAGTGGAGCATACTCAAGGTGCGAGCGTACTTGTGCCTCTTACAGAATCTTGCAACCCCTACTGTCAAGTAGATGCGAGATACGGCGAAGTGCTGTAAGCTTCCTGGCTGCCTTGTTTGCAAGATTTACAACATGGTTCTTCATGGTTAGTTTGGAGTTAAATTTCACCCCAAAGATATCAACTTCTTCTCCAGGTGCCAACACCCTCCCATTCATCCTTACTACTGCACCAGCATTACCATCATGGTGCCTAGAGACGATCATCATTTGCGTTTTCTCAGGTGCAAATGTTACTTGCCATCTATTTCCCCAAGCTGATATAGCTCTCAGCTGGTGATTGATGTAGCTTAGAGCAGCTGGCATTTCTTCTCTTGGATAAGCGAATGTCAGTGTACAGTCGTCTGCATATGCATGTGATTCTGGGATGAGATGAAGAAGGTCGTTGAAGTAGACATTCCATAACAATGGTCCCAGCACGCTTCCTTGTGGAACACTTGCCCCAATAGGATGTCTTGCTGATTTCGTTCCATTGAGAACTACACTTAGAGATCTACCGTGAAGGTAATCACTGAGGAGACATAGCGTAGAGCCTGCAGTTCCCAATGCTTGAAGTTTTGCTAAGAGGCCCTTGTGCCACATCCGGTCGAAAGCGTCAGCGATGTCCAGTGCTACCACACAGCTGACTTTGGATTCATCCAGTGACTGGTGCGACTTAGTAGAGAGGTTTAACAACAGATCAGCAGCAGAGTAACCTTTCCTGAAGCCATATTGACGATCACAAAGTAGTGAGTGATAGTCAAAAAACTATGTCATTTGTCTTGAGATTATTGTCTCAAGGATCTTACCAGTGATTGACAGGAGTGACACTGGTCTGTAGTTGCTTATTTCTGCTCTGCTCTTCTTTTTGTGAACAGGGACTACATTTGCCTCTTTCCATAGAGAGGGCCATTTACACTGTACTAGACAGTGCTGAAAGATGCGAGTTAGAGGTGCTGCTAGCTGGTCTGCACATCTTCTCAGCAGTCTTGGGCTCAACTTGTCTGGGCCCACAGCCTTTTCTTGGTCAAGCGATTTAAGAAGGAAATGCACCTCCTCCTGCCTTATTGTCACCACTGACAGTTTTGACACAGTTCTTGCAGCTAGCCAAGGAGGATCCCTTGCTGGATCAGGAGGTAGGGTACTGGGGCAGCTGCAGGGATGTAGGTCTGTGGTCTTGTATAAGGCACAATACCACCTGCTGGGCTGGGATAGGAGTAGCTGAGTGGGTGACGTGTGAGAGTGTTCACCAATTCAGAGATCCTGCTGGTTTGTTCTGGGAACAGGTCTCTAAACAGGTGGTCCTATCTGTCAAGTTCCTTTTTCTTCCGACACTGGTCCTCCTGATGTCCTTTCTTGTAGCAGTAATTACACCTGGTATCTCGCAGGCAGTTGCTGGCAGTGTGCCCCTTCCGGTGGCAGTGAGAGCACAGCCTAGGTGCCTGGGAGGGTGGACTATGATTTGTTGCACCTCCTGTGTTTTGCAGATTTGTCCTCAGGTTCTGCCGCTGGAACTGTGTTAGTGGAGGGTGAGACAACTGTAGATGTCTTCCTCCTCCACGTCCTCTTCCACGTCCTCTGCCCCGTCCTCTACCAGTTCTGACAGATGTGTCCCTGCTGTTCGTACTTTGGCGCAGTAGGTGATCAGGTGAAGTGATAGTTCCTTGATTATTAACTGCACCAATCTCTGGTGGAGAAACTCCTGACTCAGAACTTGCTGATGAAGCACTGCTGCCAGATTCTGGAATAGTGTCGGCAGGTGTGCTGACAGGTGTAGGATCAGTGCACATAGTGCACTGTCAAGTGGACTGGCAGTGGCTGAAGCAGAGATGTCAGGTGTAGGAGAATTAACAGATCCAAGGTTTCCTTCGTTGCTGGGAAGAGGATTTGTTCCCTCTGTAGTGGTCAGAGGAATTGTGTTAGAATTCCCAAAGGTTGTGTTAGAATTCCCAAAGGTTGTGTTTTGAACTCTGTCAGTCTGTGGGACCTTAGCGATGACAGAATTCCACCAGTTATTTACCTCTCTCTCTCTCTCTCTCTCTCTCTCTCTCTCTCTCTCTCTCTCTCTCTCTCTCTCGGATATTTTTTCCATCCATCATCAGAATCAACTATATTATCACAATAATAAGATACAGTGTGAGGTGAGTTATTGAACCTCCTCATACAGTGTACACAGTACATAGAAATGTTAAGTACAACAAACTCCCTTATTATGGACACGCTAATTTGACCAGAAGAGACAAAATGTCACCTTTGTCATGTGTCCGTTCCTCTCAAATTTCCTTTAGACTCGCCTTCACTCAATCTTCTTCAGTTTGCTGATACTTGAAATACAAGAGAGGGAATCTGTACGCCTCTATGCTCAATTATTGCGTATATAGTCGCCACGAGGCCTGGTCACAGACCGGCCCGCGGGGGCGCTGACCCCCTGCTACCACTCTCCAGATGTACTCCGGGTATATGGGCTGCTCGTTGCGGTGTAATTGGTGTTTTTTTTACGAAACTTACAAAGCAGAATGTGGGATATAGAATAGTTGTAACTATAACCATTATTTTTAAAGAGGGGTAAGCCAGGAGAAGGCCTCTGTCGGACGACCAAAAGCTCCATGTAAGACCCGCCTCAGGAAATACTTGTCCTGTTTCCCGACAAATCTTACCTAACCTAATGTCACTCAAGACTTATTTAAAATTGTATTAGATTCAACGAGAATAAGTAAAATTTCTGCAGTTTAGTTTTAGCTAAAACTATATTATTTTATTACTGACTTGTTTATATGGCTTTTTCTTTTTTTTTTTGGTCATTTGGCTTTGAAAATTTAGGTTCATTTAATCTTCTTTGCAATATGTTAGTTCCATCAGTGACTCTGAAGTTAAGAGCCGCGACGACTGCTCTGTTATTTATACTATATCCGACACATGTATGTGTGGTTCTAGCTACACGTACGGCTGGCTAGAGGCATATGTGTACGTGTGAACGAGGGTTGTGTACGTGTGAACGAGGGTTGTGTTCGTGTGAACGAGGGCTGTGTACGTGTGAACTAGGACTGTGTACGTGTGAACGAGGGTTGTGTGTGTATGAACGAGGGCTGTGTACATGCGAACGAGGGCTGTGTACGTGTGAACGAGGACTGTGTATGTGTCAACGAGGGCTGTGTACGTGTGAACGAGGGATGTGTACGTGTGAACGAGGGCTGTGGACATGCGAACGAGGGCTGTGTACGTGTGAACGAGGGCTGTGTACGTGTGAACCAGGGCTGTGTACGTGTAAACGAGGGCTGTGTACGTGTGAACCAGGGCTGTGTACGTGTGAACGAGGACTGTGTACGTGTGAACGAGGGCTGTGTACCTGTGAACGAGGGCTGTGTACGTGTGAACGAGGGCTGTGTACGTGTGAACGAGGGCTGTGTGTGTATGAACGAGGGCTGTGTACGTGTGACCTAGGACTGGGTACGTGTGAACGAGGGCTGTGTACGTGTGACCTAGGACTGTGTACGTGTGAACGAGGGCTATGTGTGTATGAACGAGGACTGTTTACGTGTGAACGAGGGCTGTGTGTATGAACGAGGGATGTGTACGTGTGAACGAGGGCTGTGTACATGCGAACGAGGGCTGTGTACGTGTGAACGAGGGCTGTGTACGTGTGAACGAGGGCAGTGTACGTGTGAACGAGGGCTGTGTACGTGTGAACGAGGGCTGTGTACGTGTGAACGAGGGCTGTGTACGTGTGAACGAGTGCTGTGTACGTGTGAACGAGGGCTGTGTACGTGTGAACGAGGGCTGTGTAGGTGTGAACGAAAGCTGTGTACGTGTGAACGAGAGCTGTGTACGTGTGAACGAGGGCTGTGTACGTGTGAACGAGGGCTGTGTACGTGTGAACGAGGGCTGTGTACGTGTGAACGAGGGCTGTGTACGTGTGAACGAGGGCTGTGTACGTGGGAACGAGGGCTGTGTACGTGTGAACGAGGGCTGTGTACGTGTGAACGAGGGCTGTGTACGTGTGAACGAGGGCTGTGTACGTGTGAACGAGGGCTGTGTACGTGTGAACGAGGGCTGTGTACGTGTGAACGAGGGCTGAGTACGAGTGAACGAGGGCTGTGTACTTGTGAACGAGGGCTGTGTACGTGTGAACGAGGGCTGTGTACGTGGGAACAAGGGCTGTGTACGTGGGAACGAGGGCTGTGTACGTGGGAACGAGGGTTGTGTACGCGTGAACGAGGGCTGTGTACGTGGGAACGAGGGCTTTGTACGTGTGAACGAGGGCTGTGTACGTGTGAACGAGGGTTGTGTACGTGTGAACGAGGGCTGTGTGTGTATGAACGAGGGCTGTGTACGTGTGACCTAGGACTGTGTACGTGTGAACGAGGGCTGTGTGTATGAAGAGAGATGTGTACGTATGAACGAGGGCTGTGTACATGCGAACGAGGGCTGTGAACGTGTGAACGAGAGCTGTGTACGTGTGACGAGGGCTGTGTACGTGTGAACGAGAGCTGTGTACGTGTGAACAAGGGCTGTGTATGTGTGAACGAGGGCTATGTACATGCGAACGAGGGCTGTGTACGTGTGAACGAGGGCTGTGTACGTGTGAACGAGGGCTGTGTACGTGTGAACGAGGGCTGTGTACGTGTGAACGAGGGCTTTGTACGTGTGAACGAAGGCTGTGTACGTGTGAACGAGGGCTGTGTACGTGTGAACGAGGGCAGTGTACGTGGGAACGAGGGCTGTGTACGTGGGAACGATGGCTGTGTACGTGTGAACGAGGGCTGTGTACGTGTGAACGAGGGCTGTGTACGTGTGATCGAGGGCTGTGTACGTGTGAACGAGGGCTGTGTACGTGGGAACGAGGGCTATGTACGTGGGAACGAGGCTGTGTACGTGGGAACGAGGGCTGTGCGCGTGGGAACGAGGGCTGTGTACGTGGAAACGAGGGCTGTGTACGTGGGAACGAGGGCTGTGTACGTGGGAACGTGGTCTGTGTACGTGTGAACTAGGGCTGTGTACGTGTGAACGAGGGCTATGTACGTGGGAACGAGGGCTGTGTACGTGGGAACGAGGGCTGTGTACGTGGGAATGAGGGCTGTGTACGTGGGAACGAGGGCTGTGTACGTGGGAACGAGGGCTGTGTACGTGTGAACGAGGGCTGTGTACGCGTGAACGAGGGCTGTGTACGCGTGAACGAGGGCTCTGTACGTATGAACGAGGGCTGTGTACGCGTGAACGAGGGCTGTGAACGTGTGAACGAGGGCTGTGTACGCGTGAACGAGGGCTGTGTACGTGGGAACGATGGCTGTGTACGTGGGAACGAGGGCTGTGTACGTGTGAACGAGGGCTGTGTACGTGTGAACGAGGGCTGTGTACGTGGGAACGAGGGCTGTGTACGTGAGAACGTGGGCTGTGTACGTGGGAACGACGGCTGTGTACGTGTGGTAGGGCTGTGTACGTGGGAACGAGGGCTGTGTACGTGAGAACGAAGGCTGTGTACGTGTGAACGAGGGCTGTGTACGTGGGAACGAGGGCTGTGTACGTGGGAACGATGGCTGTGTACGTGGGAACGAGGGCTGTGTACGTGGGAACGAGGGCTGTGTACGTGGGAACGAGGGCTGTGTACGTGTGAACGAGGGCTGTGTACGTGTGACGAGGGCTGTGTACGTGTGAACGAGGGCTGTGTACGTGGGAACGAGGGCTGTGTACGTGGGAACGAGGGCTGTGTACGTGGGAACGAGGGCTGTGTACGTGTGAACGAGGGCAGTGTACGTGGGAACGAGGGCTGTGCACGTGGGAACGAGGGCTGTGTACGTGGAAACGAGGGCTGTGCACTTGGGAACGAGGGCTGTGTACGTGGGAACGAGGGCTGTGTACGTGTGAACGAGGGCTGTGTACGTGGGAACGAGGGCTGTGTACGTGGGAACGAGGGCTGTGTACGTGGGAACGAGGGCTGTGTACGAGTGAACGAGGGCTGTGTACGTGGGAACGAGGGCTGTGTACGTGGGAACGAGGACTGTGTACGTGGGAACGAGGGCTGTGTACGTGTGAGCGAAGGCTGTGTACGAGGGAACGAGGGCTGTGTACGCGTGAACGAGGGCTGTGTACATGTGAACGAGGGCTGTGTACGTGTGAACGAGGGCTGTGTACGTGTGAACGAGGGCTGTGTACGTGTGAACGAGGGCTGTGTACGTGTGAACGAGGGCTGTGTACGTGTGAACGAGGGCTGTGTACGTGTGAACGAGGGCTGTGTACGTGTGAACGAGGGCTGTGTACGTGTGAACGAGGGCTGTGTACGTGTGAACGAGGGCTGTGTACGTGTGAGAATGAATTTCAGAACTACATGTTAGTTACATATAAAGATATGTAACTTTAATTGTTTTGAAGATTAATATTAATATTAATACAGGCAATGTTTATTTAATCATTTGTGATGTTTGTAATTAAAATTTGTAAAATAATATATATATATATATATATATATATATATATATATATATATATATATATATATATATATATCTGCATAAGCAGGTCACCGGTGCGTAGGCAGGTCACCGGTGTGTAGACAGGTCACCGGTGCGTAGGCAGGTCACCGGTGCACAGGCAGGTCACCGGTGCGTAGGCAGGTCACCGGTGCGTAGGCAGGTCACCTTCAGTTCGTCTCAGAATTCCATCACTCTCATGAACCTGCAAGTTACACACACGCATGGCCTGGCCGGGGCCCCGCGGGCATGGTCTGCTGCTGAACTCAGCTCTCCTGAGCCCAGCTCTCTGGAGCCCTGCTCTCCTGGGCTCCGCTTTCCTGGGTTCAGATCTCCTGGATTCAGCTCCCCTGGGTTCAGCTCTCCTGTGTTCAGCTTTCCGGGGCCCAGCTCTTCTGGGCTCAGCTCTATTGGGTTCAGCTCAGATCTACTTCCTTACGGCCGAGTTAAACTGGAATGGACTAGCCCGTTGAGCTGAAATTGGATGAGATTTTCAGAGCTGGGCCGGACTGGACCGTTCTGGACCGGGCTGGACCGAAATGGCTGCTTCTCGGCTTCCCTTACGGCTAAGACTGTCCAAACCAATAATAAAGGTGGTATTCAGCTCGGGCAAGTAGAACCCACAATCTTTGCATCGTTCCGTCAACGCTGCTCTCTCTACCCGACCCGGTGTTCGGTCCCTTCTCGGGTTCGGTCTTTTTTTTCGGGTGAGATTTGTTCTCGTGTACCGTTTGGATTGAGGTTTTCCTCGTGTCTGGAACTGCCTCGTACTTCGTTGGTCCGCATGTTCGGTACATCCTCATGTTCGATACGTCTGCATGTCCGGTACGTCCGCATGCTCGGACCGTCCTTGTTGACCTTGTTGACCTTTTTGTTTCCGTTTGTCCTCGTCCATCCCTGACTTCAGTCTGTCTATGGCTTCGGTCCGTCCCTGCTTTTGTTCCATCCCTAGCATTGTTTCAGTTCTGGCTTCGTTCCTTCCCTGGCTTCGTTCCATTCCTGGATTCGTTCCATCCCTGGCTTCGTTCCACTCCTAGCTTTGTTCCGCCCCTGGGTCGTTCCATCCCTGGCTTCGTTCCACCCCTGGGTCGTTCCATCCCTGGCTTCGTTCCACCCCTGGGTCGTTCCATCCCTGGCTTCGTTCCACCCCTGGGTCGTTCCATCCCTGGCTTCGTTCCACCCCTGGGTCGTTCCATCCCTGGCTTCGTTCCACCCCTGGGTCGCTCCATCCCTGGCTTCGGTCCATCCAGGTCTCCTGCTAGCGACTCCGCCCGCCTGACGGTGTCGCTAGAGAAGTCTCTCCAAATTTATGAGTTTGTTTTGTTTCTCCCGTCAGTAAATGGCCATCACTCAATTATTCCCTCTTGACGCTAATCCTAAATGGCAAGAGAATGGCCACCTGCATACATCTGGAGAAGTTTTAGTGAGCATAAATAACCAGTAACTCGGCCTTACTTAACAACCCGCCTCGGCTTCCGGAAGTTTCTTCGGCTTAACGGTGAGGTAATGAGAGGTTACGACCCACTCGCTGAAGGGGTCACTGCCACCACTACCCGGCAGGCAACACCGCAGCGTCTGCTGAAGGAACGGCAGGTATCCGGCGAAGGAACGGCAGGGCGAGTAAAGGAGCAGCAGGGCGAGCAGAGGAGCGGAAGGGCGGGTAGAAGAGCGGTAGGACGGGCAGAGGAGAGGCAGGGTGGGAAGAGAAGAGGCAGGGCGGGCAAAGGAACAGCAGGGCAGGGCAGAGGAACAGTAGGGCAAAGCAGGGAAGCGACAGGGCGGGCAGAGGAGAGGCAGGGCGGGCAAAGGAGCGGCAGGGCGGGCAGAAGAACGGCATAGAGGGCAGAGATGCGGCAGAGCGGGCAGAGGAGCGGCAAGGCGGGCAGAGGAGCGGCAGGGCAGGGCAGGTAGTATGGGTCAGGGGCAGCGGGTAAGGGCCGGCGGGGCTGGCGGGTTGACAGTGCCCCGGGCGGGTAGCGTCAACGGGGCGACACGTCATTGGATGATGGATGGTCGTCCCGGGCGACACGGAGCACCGCTATTGGTGGAGCGGCGGGCCGGACGCGCGTCATGATTGGCAGGTGAGGCAGGTGACGCCCCGCCGCGCCGCGCCTCATTGGTCGCTGCGCACCACATTGCGCTTGCAACCCCCCGACGCTACTTATAACCCCCTGGGCTAATTGTAACCCCCCCATGCTACTTGTAACTCCCCAGGGGCTACTTGCAACCCCCGACACTACTTGCAACTACTCGGTGCTACTTACAACCCCCCGGCGCTACTTCCAACCCCTCAGCACTACGTGCAACCCCTCAGCGCTACTTGCAACCCCCCAACGCTACTTCCAACTTCCACGGAGCTACTTCCAACCCCCGCTGCTACGTGTAACCCTCGGTGCTACTTGTAACCCTCGGGGATACTCGCAACCCCCGCTACTACGTGTAACCCCCGGTGCTACTTGTAACCCCCGGTGCTACTTATAACCCCCAGTGCTACTTGCAACTCCCAGTGCTACTTGTAATTCCTGGTGCTACTTGTAACCCCCGGTGCTGCTTGTAACCGCCAGTGCTACTTGTAACCCCCAGTGCTACTTGTAACCCCCAGGGCTGCTTGTAACCTCCGGTGCTACTTGTAACCCCCAGTGCTACTTGTAACCTCCGGTGCTACTTGTAACCCCCAATGCTACTTGTAACCCCCAAGGCTACTTGTAACCCTCAGTGCTACTTGTAACCTCCGGTGCTACTTATAACCCCCCAGTGCTAGTTGCAATCCCCGGTGCTTCTTGTAACCCCCAGTGCTACTTGTAACCTCCGGTGGTACTTGTAACCCCCAGTGCTACTTGTAACCTCCGGTGCTACTTGCAACCCTCAATGCTACTTGTAGCTCCCAAGGCTGCTTGTAACCCTCCGGTGCTACTTGTAACCCCCAGTGCTACTTGTAACCCTCCGGTGCTACTTGTAACCCCCAGTGCTACTTGTAACCCCCAGTGCTACTTATAACCCCTAGTGCTACTTGTAACCCCCCAGTGCTACTTGCAATCCCCGGTGCTACTTGTAGCCCCCAGTGCTACTTATACCTCCGGTGCTACTTGTAATTCCTGGTGCTACTTGTAACCCCGGTGCTACTTGTAATCTCCGGTGCTACTTGTAACCCCTAGTGCTACTTGTAACCCTCCGGTGCTACTTGTAACCCCCAGTGCTACTTGTAACCCCCAGTGCTATTTGTAACCCCTGGTGCTACTTGCAACCCCGGTGCTACTTGTAGCCCCCAGTGCTACTTGTAACCTCCGGTGTTACTTGTAATCCCAGTGCCACTTGTAACCCCAAGTGCTACTTGTGACCCCTGGTGGTACTTGTAACTCCGGTGCTACTTGTAACCCCCATTGCTACTTGCAACCCCCATTGCTACTTGTAACCCCCAGTGCTACTTGTAACCCCCAGTGCTACTTGTAACCCCGGTGCTACTTGTAACCTCTAGTGCTACTTGTAACCCCCAGCGCTACTTGTAACCCCGGTGCTACTTGTAACCCCTAGTGCTACTGCAACCTCCAGTGCTACTTGTAACCCCTAGTGCTACTGCAACCCCCATTGCTACTTGCAACCCCCATTGCTACTTATAACCCCCAGTGCTACTTGTAACCTCCAGTGCTACTTGTAACCCCGGTGATACTTGTAACCACTAGTGCTACTTGTAACCCCCAGCGCTACTTGCAATCCCCGGTGCCACTTGTAGCCCCCAGTGCTACTTATACCCTCCTCTTCTACTTGTAACCCCCAGTGCTACTTGTAACCTTCAGTGCTACTTGTAACCCTTGTAGCTACTTGCAACCCCGGTGCTACTTGTTGCCCCAGTGCTACTTGTAACCTCCGGTGCTACTTGTATCCCCAGTGCCATTTGTAACCCCCAGTGCTACTTTTAACCCCGGGGCTACTTGTAACCTCCAGTGCTACTTGTAACCCTCAGTGCTACTTGTAACCCCAGTGCTACTTGTAGCCCCGGTGCCACTTGTAACCTCTAGTGCTACTTGTAACCCTCCTGTGCTACTTGTAACCCCTAGTGCTACGTGCAACCCCCAGTGCCCCTTGTAACCCCCAGTGCTACTTGTAACCTCTAGTACTACTTGTAACCCCCAGTGCTACTTGTAACCCCAGTGCTCCTTGTAACCCCCCAGTGCTACTTGCAATCCCTGGTGCTATTTGCAACCCTCCGGTGCTACTTCTAACCTCTAGTGCTACTTGTAACCCCCAGTGCTACTTGTAACCCCCAGTGCTACTTGTAGCCCCCAGTGCTACTTGTAACCTTTGGTGATACTTGTAACCCCAGTGCTACTTGTAACCCCCAGTGCTACTTGTAACCCCCAGTGCTACTTGTAACCCACAGTGCTACTTGTAACCCCCCAGTGCTACATGTAACCCCCAGTGCTACTTGTAGCCCCCAGTGCTACTTGTAGCCCCCAGTGCTACTTGCAATCCCCAGTGCTACTTGTAACCCCTGGCGCTACTTGCAACCCCGATGCTACTTGTAGCCTCCAGTGCTACTTGTAACCTCCGGTGCTACTTGTAACCCCAGTGCTACTTATAACCCCCAGTGCTACTTGTAACCTCTAGTGCTACTTGTAACCCCCCAGTGCTACTTCTAATCCCCAGTGCTACTTGTAACCCCCAGTGCTACTTGCAACCCCCAGTGTTATTTGTAACCCTCTAGTGCTACTTGTAACCCCCAGTGCTACTTGTAACCCCCAGTGCTACTTGTAACTCCGGTGCTACTTGTAACCCCCAGTGTTACTTGCAATCCCCTTTGCTACTTGTAGCCCCCAGTGCTACTTGCAGCCCCCGATTCTAATTGTAACCCCCAGTGGTACTTGTAACCTCCAGTGCTACTTGTAACCTCTAGTGCTACTTGCAACCCTCAGTGCTACTTGTTACCCCAATCTTACTTGTAACCTCAGTGCTACTTGCAACCCCCAGCGCTACTTGCATCCCCCGGTGCTACTTGTAACCTTCGATGCTACTTGTAACCCTCCCGTGCTACTTATAACCCCCAGTGCTACTTGTAACCCCCAGTGTTACTTGTAACCCCCAGTGCTACTTGTAACCTCTGGTGCTACTTTTAACCCTTGGTGCTACTTGTAACCTCTGGTGCTACTTGTAACCCCCACTGTTACTTGTAACCTCTGGTGCTACTTTTAACCCCCCGGTGCTACGTGCAACCCCCGGTGTTACTTGTAATCTCTGGTACTTATTTTAACTCTTGATGCTACTTGTAACCGCCTGTGCTGCTTGCAATCGCCCAGCGCTACATACAATCCCAGGTGCTACTTACTAACCTCTCTCCGTGCAATTCTCTACGTTTCCCCGTAGTGCTGCCTGCTACCCTCCCCTGGTGCTACTTGCTACCTTCCCAATGGTGTTACTTGCATCCCTCCCCACTGGTACTTACTACCCTCCTATCGGTGCTACTTTTCACAACCTTCCGGTGTTACTTGCAACACTACCTCGGTGCTGCTTACTGCCCTCACTAAGTGCTACGTGCATCTTTCCCCCAAGTGCTACTTGCGGCACTTCCCCCGGTGCTACTTGCTACCCTCCCATGGTTCTACGTGACTCTTATTCCCCGTTGCTACTTACAACACTCCCCCGGTGTTACTTTCAACTTACCCCCGTCCTCTTGCTACCAGACGTGGTACTTTATAGCTGGAGTGTCCGTGGCCGTCCGTGCCAGCTCCCCCCCCCCTCCTCCTCCCGTCCGCCACTGACACTTCCATCACCACCACTACTACAACCACTACCACCACTACTATCATCACTACCATCACCACTACCACAACTACAACTGTTACCATCAACATCAATACCACCACAACCATCACCACTGGTCACTGATTGTCACATTTGTCACACTTGTCACACTGGTCATTGTTATACTGGTCACTGTCACACTTGTCACTGTCACACTAGCTACTCTGTGAGACTGGTCACTGTCACATTGGTCACTGTTATACTAGCTACTCTGTCACACTTGTCACTGTGACACTGGTCACTCACACTGGTCACTCTGTCACACTGGTCATTGTCACACTGGTCACTCTGTGACACTGGTCACTGTCACACTAGCTACTCTGTGACACTGGTCACTGTAACACTGGTCACTCTGTCACACTGGTCATTCTGTGACACTGGTCATTGTCACACTAGCTACTCTGTGACACTGGTAACTGTCACACTGGTCACTCTGTCACACTGGTCACTGTCACACTGGTCACCCTGTGACACTGGTCACTATCACACTGGTCACTCTGTCACACTGGTCAATCTGCTACACTGGTCACTGTCACACTGGTCACTCTGTCACACTGGTCACTCTGTCACACTGGTCACTCTGTTACACTGGTCACTCTCTCACACTGGTCACTGTCACACTGGTCACCCTGTGACACTGGTCACTATCACACTGGTCACTCTGTAACACTGGTCACTGTCACACTGGTCAATCTGCTACACTGGTCACTGTCACACTGGTCACTCTGTCACACTAGTCACTGTCACAGTGTTCATTGTCGCACTGGGCACTCTATAACTCTGGTCACTCTCACACTAGTCACTATCACACTGGCTACTCTGTCACACTGGTCACTCTCACACTAGTCACTCTATCACACTGGCTACTCTGTCATACTGGTCATTGTCACAATAGTCACTCTGTCACTCTAGTCACTCTGACACTCTTGTCACTGTCACACTGGTCACTGTCACACTAGTCACTGTCACACTGGTCACTATCACACTGGTCACTGTCACACTAGTCTCATTGTCACACTGGTCACCCTGTCACACTGGTCTCATCGTCACACTGGTCACACTGTCATACTGGTCACACTGTCACATTGGTCTCACTGTCACACTGGTCTCATTGTCACACTGGTCACACTAGCCTCACTGTTACACGTCACACTGGTCACACTAATCTTACTGTCACACTGGTCACACTGTCACACTGGTTTCACTGTCACACTGGTCACATTAGTCACACTGGTCCCTCTGTCACACTGTCACACTGATCACACTGATATCACTGTCACACTGATATCACTGTCACACTGGTCACGCTGGTCTCACTACCACGCTGGTCACACTAGTCACTGCCACATTGGTCACACTGTCACACTGGTCACACTATCACACTGGTCATACTGTCACACTGGTTACACTGGTCATACTGTCACACTGGTCACACTGGTCACACTGTCACACTGGTCTTACTGTCACACCGATCACACTGGTCTCACTGTCACACTGGTCACACTGGTCTCACTGTCACACTGGTCACACTGTCACACTGGTCACACTAGTTACACTGGTCACACTGTCACACTCACACGCTGGTCACTCTGGTCATACTGGTCACACTGGTCACACTGGTCACACTGTCACACTGGCCACACTGTCACACTGGTCACTCAGTCACACTGGTAACACTGGTCACACTGTCACACTGATCACACTGGTCACACTGGTCTCTCTGGTCTCACTGTCACATTGGTTACACTGTCACATTGGTGTCACTGTCACATTGATTACACTGTCACACTGTCACACTGGTCACACTGGTCATACTGTCACACTGGCCACACTGGTCTCTGTCACATTGGTTACACTGTCACACTGTCACACTGGTCACACTGTCACACTGGACACACTGGCCACACTGCCACACTGTCACACTGTCACACTGGTCACACTGTCACACTGGTCACACTGGTCACATTGGTCACACTGTCACAACTTGCTGTACAATACATAAACAACGTTCAACTTTCCACTGGTTCATTTCCGTCTTGTTTAACGGATCAAATATTTCTTAATTACTCTGTCATCACTGTCTCCCCTCCCCTCTCCCCTCCCCTCTCCCCACCCCTCTCCCCACCCCTCTCCCCACCCCTCTCCCCACCCCTCCCCTCTCCCCACCCCTCTCCGCACCCCTCCCCCCTCCCATCTCCCCACCCCTCTCCCCACCCCTCTCCCCACCCCTCTCCCCACCCCTCTCCCCACCCCTCTCCTCACCCCTCTCCCCACCCCTCTCCCCACCCCTCTCCCCACCCCTCTCCCCCTCACTGCCATTCCTTCCCCTCCCATATTATTCTCCCCTTTTCTTTCCCAGCATCTTACCCACTTCCTCATCCTTCCCTTCCTCTTTTCGCCCATCTCCACCCCTCTCCTCGTTAAGTACCAGCCCCTCCTCGCCCGTCCTCGCCCCTCCTCGCCCCTCCTCACAGTTGTGGTTGCCACTGATGTATCATGCAGGAGCAGACAAGTGTTATCCCAGAGTGTCAGAACCTTCAAAATGACGAGGTAATTGTGGCTAGTGGTTCTGTTGTGTGTGTGTGTGTGTGTGTGTGTGTGTGTGTGTGTGTGTGTGTGTGTGTGTGTGTGTGTGTACTCACCTAGTTGTACTCGCCTAGTTGTGGTTGCAGGGGTCGATTCTCAGCTTCTGGCCCCGCCTCTTCACTGGTCGCTACTAGGTCGCTCTTTCTGCTCCATGAGCTTTATCATACCTCTTCTTAAAGCTATGTATGGATCCTACCTCCGCTACATCACTTCCCAGGCTATTCCACTTCCTGACGACTCTGTGACTGAAGAAATACTTCCTAACATCCCTGTGATTCATCTGAGTCTTCATTTTTGACGATTTTGGCCAATAAGCATTTTTCAAGGTGATATTTGGATTTCGGACATGAAAATACAAGAGAATTAACTAATCTCATTTAAGAGACATACAACATTTCAAAAATTATTGACCAGTGTTACCTGTTTCTCGCCTCTCACTCTATCTCTGTCTACCCTGTCAATTCCACTAAGTATTTTGTATATTGTTATCATATCTCCCCCTGGTTCTTCTCTTCTCCAATGTCGTCAGGATCAGTTTCTTTAGGCTTATTCTCAGAGCTCAGTCGCCTTAGTTCTGCTCTGCGTTTCCTTAACATTTTCGTCAAGTGTGGCTCCCTGGTGGTGCTGCGTACTCCAAGATGAGTTTGCCACGTGTTGCATATAAGACCGTGAATAATTATTTGTCGAAATTCCTCAATGTTAAGATTTGCCAGGCGAGCATTAGCTGCAGAGGTTAATCGGTTGATGTGAGCATCTGGCGATATGCTAGACACTATGCTCCCTGCTAGGTCTTCGTGAACCTTCCCTAATTTTCTTATGCTGAGGATGAAGCGGTTTACGTGCGGCCAGCAGTAACAGCCTGGTTGATTAGACTCTGATCCACCACAAGTCCTGGTCTCAGACCGGGCCGCGGGGGCGTTGACCCTCGAAACCTTCTCCAGGTAAATTCCAAGTAAACTCCAGGTAGCAGCCACTTACCTGACAAATCTTCCAGTTTATCCTGGGGCTTTTTCTTGGCCTCATCTGTTTTAATTCTCGCTACTTTTTGCGTCATTAGCAAAGAGAAATACTTCTGACTCTGTCTCTTTTGGTGTTGTATGTCATTTACCAGAAACAGAAGCGGTCCTAATACTTGTCCTTGTGGAACCCTACTTGTGACACTTCCTCATTTTGCCATCTCTTCTTGGACAATCACTGTTTTCTTTCCCTGAGGTACTCCTGGATCTACCGTGGTAGGTTCTTTTATTTTTTTTGCCTCCAATCTTTTGTGAGGTACAGCATTAAACGGCGTCTTGCTACCACTTCTGCTACATTGTTACAGAACCGCAACAGGTTTGTGAGACAAGATTTACCATCCCTAAACCCTTGTTTATTATTTTTTTGAAACAACTTCTCTCAAAAGTTCTTTACCATTCTCCTGATTATCTTCTCCCATTACTTTTAATGGCATGCATGTCAGTGTAACTTGCTTTTAGTCCAATGCTTCCTGACTGTCTCCTGTCTTAAATACAAGGACTACTTTCGCCGTCTTCTACATTTCTGGCAGGTAATTAGTTTCTATTGGTCTATTGTAGACTTTATCCAGTGGTTCAGACATTGCTTCTGCTCCCTCTCGCAGGAACTATGGTGGCACCTTGTCGGGTTCCATTGTTTTTCACGTATCCAGCTCATTCGGTGGTTGTTTCACCACTTTCCGTGTTGTGTTGAATCTTATAGTTATAACCATAACCAGAATTTTTAAAGAGGTGGATCAGTAAGCCAGCGGAAGGCTTTGGTCAGATGACCAAGAGCTTCAGCTGCGGGTTACCACAGGACTAAGACCCGCGTCAGGAAACACTTGTCACGTTTCCTGGCGAACCTTACTTAAGCTAATCCCTACTGTGTATAATGTCCAGTAAGTGTTGGTGTGCCCTCACCCTCTATCTCTGAGTCTTTGGTGTCGCCATTGAGAACACTTCTTAAGTCATAGTTCAACTCCTCACTGATTTTTTTTTGTGATCTCTCTTGCTTTCCTTTCCAGTTTTATTACCTTATGTTTTACTGTCGTAAATTTTCTGACGTGACTGTGAAGCAGTTTTGGCTCGGACTTGACACATTTGTTTCTGGCTATTCTGCTCACTTATCTGTTCTCGTCTCTTCTTCGCTTTCTGTAGTTGTTCTACCCATTCGTACTTTTCTGTCTTTGGTTCCAACAAGAGCTCTCTTTGTGTTTGTTATTTCCGCTCCTTCATCTGTGGTTGCAGGGGTCGATCCACAGCTCCTGGCCCTGCTTCTTTACTGGTCCTTACTAGGTCCACTCCTTCCCTGTTCCATGAGCTTTATCATA
>NC_091312.1:14259539-14262039 GCF_038502225.1 Cherax quadricarinatus
TATTTACTGTGATATATACCTCTCATTGTATATTTACTGTGATATATACTTCTCATTGTATATTTACTGTGATATATACCTCTCATTGTATATTTACTGTGATATATACCTCTCATTGTATATTTACTGTGATATATACCTCTCATTGTATATTTACTGTGATATATACCTCTCATTGTATATTTACTTGATATATACCTCTCATTGTATATTTACTGTGATATATACCTCTCATTGTATATTTACTGTGATATATACCTCTCATTGTATATTTACTGTGATATATACCTCTCATTGTATATTTACTGTGATATATACCTCTCATTGTATATTTACTGTGATATATACCTCTCATTGTATATTTACTGTGATATATACCTCTCATTGTATATTTACTGTGATATATACCTCTCATTGTATATTTACTGAATGATATATACCTCTCATTGTATATTTACTGTGATATATACCTCTCATTGTATATTTACTGTGATATATACCTCTCATTGTATATTTACTGTGATATATACCTCTCATTGTATATTTGCTGTGATATATACCTCTTATTGTATATTTACTGTGATATATACCTCTCATTGTATATTTACTGTGATATATACCTCTCATTGTATATTTACTGTGATATATACCTCTCATTGTATATTTACTGTGATATATACCTCTCATTGTATATTTACTGTGATATATACCTCTCATTGTATATTTACTGTGATATATACCTCTCATTGTATATTTACTGTGATATATACCTCTCATTGTATATTTACTGTGATATATATCTCTCATTGTATATTTACTGTGATATATACCTCTCATTGTATATTTACTGTGATATATACCTCTCATTGTATATTTACTGAATGATATATACCTCTCATTGTATATTTACTGTGATATATACCTCTTATTGTATATTTACTGTGGTATATACCTCTCATTGTATATTTACTGAATGATATATACCTCTCATTGTATATTTACTGTGATATATACCTCTCATTGTATATTTACTGTGATATATACCTCTCATTGTATATTTACTGTGATATATACCTCTCATTGTATATTTACTGTGATATATACCTCTCATTGTATATTTACTGTGATATATACCTCTCATTGTATATTTACTGTGATATATACCTCTCGTTGTATATTTACTGTGATATATACCTCTCATTGTATATTTACTGTGATATATACCTCTCATTGTATATTTACTGTGATATATACCTCTCATTGTATATTTACTGTGATATATATCTCTCATTGTATATTTACTGTGATATATACCTCTCATTGTATATTTACTGTGATATATACCTCTCATTGTATATTTACTGAATGATATATACCTCTCATTGTATATTTACTGTGATATATACCTCTTATTGTATATTTACTGTGGTCCCTCTCCGTGTATGCTGGTCCCTCTCTGTGTATCCTGGCCCCTCTCCGTGTATCCTGGTCCTTCTTCGTGTATCCTGGTCCCTCTCCGTGTATCCTGGTCCCTCTCCGTGTATCCTGGTCCCTCTCCGTGTATCCTGGTCCCTCTCCGTGTATCCTGGTCCCTCTCCGTGTATCCTGGTCCCTCTCCGTGTATCCTGGTTCCTCTCCGTGTATCCTGGTCCCTCTCCATGTAGTTAAAAATTATTGAATTCTGTTCTAGTGTTTACTGATACACCAGTATGCAGCTGGTGTATCAGTTGTTCACTCCCAGAGGCTTCTCGGGGGGACACGTTGAACAGAAGAAAGAGAAAAAGGTCATCGTGTTCTTTCTCTCTTTCTCTCTCTCTCTCTCTCTCTCTCTCTCTCTCTCTCTCTCTCTCTCTCTCTCTCTCTCTCTCTCTCTCTCTCTCTCTCTCTCTCTCTCTCTCTCTCTCTCTCTCTCTCTCACGGATCACGCTTCACTCTGGTTCAGTATTACACGCAGTCTTGATGGTTCAACACCTTCCCTCCCCCCTCAGTCTTCTTGAACCTTGAACGTGTTAGACAAGGAAATTCTCTGTCACTCTGTACACTCGCTTTCCTCTGTGTCATATTTATCTATGCGAGTCATTTGCCTCTCCCGTCTGTTTCCTTTTTGTTAAAGTTTCCCACAAGGGAAGAAGTCTTGCATTCTCTCCACTAGCTTTTGGTGGTGCTTTTGTTGCCCTTGTATCTATGTTTTGCCTCTCCTGTGGTTTAGATTTCCTGTTGTTTGGGTCTCTTGTTGGTTGGACCGGTTGTTTGGATCTTCTGTTGCTTGGATCTGTTGTTTGAATCTCCTGTTGCTTGGATCTGTTGTTTGGATCTCCCGTTGCTTGGATCTGTTGTTTGCATCTCCTATTGCTTGGATCTTCTATTGCTTGAATCCCCTGTTGTTTGGATCTCCTGTTTACTGACACTCATTGACTACTACTCCTACATTTGTTTTGATTATAGTGTTCGTCAGGGTAAAGTAGGAAAGTCGCCTCCCCTGCCCAGGAAAATAAAAAAT
>NC_091312.1:14272039-14294539 GCF_038502225.1 Cherax quadricarinatus
ACTGGTTGTGATCCTTGAGGATCACTGGTGGTGATCCTTGAGGATCACTGGTGGTGATCCTAGAGAAGCAATGGTGGTGATCCTTGAGGATCACTGGTGGTGATCCTTGAGGGTCACTGGTGGTGATCCTTGAGGATTACTGGTGGTGATCCTTGAGAATTACTGGTGGTGATCCTTGAGGATTACTGACGGTGATCCTAGAGGAGCAATGGTGGTGATCCTTGAGGGTCACTGGTGGTGATCTTTGAGGATTACTGGTGGTGATTCTTGAGAATTACTGGTGGTGATCCTTGAGAATTACTGGTGGTGATCCTTGAGGATTACTGACGGTGATCCTAGAGGAGCAATGGTGGTGATTCTTGAGGGTCACTGGTGGTGATCTTTGAGGATCACTGGTGGTGATCCTTGAGGGTCACTGGTGGTGATTCTTGATAATCACTGGTGGTAATTCTTGAGGATCACTGGTTGTGATCCTTGAGGATTACTGGTGGTGATCCTTGAGGATTACTGGCGGTGATCCTAGAGGAGCAATGGTGGTGATCCTTGAGGATCACTGGTGGTGATCCTTGAGGGTCACTGGTGGTGATTCTTGAGGATCACTGGTGGTGATCCTTGAGGATCACTGGTGGTGATCCTTGAGGATCACTGGTGGTGATCCTTGAGGGTCACTGGTGGTGATTCTTGAGGATCACTGGTGGTGATCCTTGAGGATCACTGGTGGTGATCCTTGAGGGTCACTGGTGGTGATTCTTGAGGATCACTGGTGGTGATCCTTGAGGATCACTGGTGGTGATCCTTGAGGGTCACTGGTGGTGATTCTTGAGGATCACTGGTGGTGATCCTTGAGGATCACTGGTGGTGATCCTTGAGGGTCACTGGTGGTAATTCTTGAGGATCACTGGTGGTGATCCTTGAGGATCACTGGTGGTGATCCTTGAGGGTCACTGGTGGTGATTCTTGAGGATCACTGGTGGTGATTCTTGAGGATCACTGGTGGTGATCCTTGAGGATCACTGGTGGTGATTCTTGAGGATCACTGGTGGTGATCCTTGAGGATCACTGGTGGTGATCCTTGAGGATCACTGGTGGTGATCCTTGAGGATCACTGGTGGTGATCCTTGAGGGTCACTGGTGGTGATTCTTGAGGATCACTGGTGGTGATCCTTGAGGATCACTGGTGGTGATTCTTGAGGATCACTGGTGGTGATCCTTGAGGATCACTGGTGGTGATCCTTGAGGGTCACTGGTGGTGATTCTTGAGGATCACTGGTGGTGATACTTGAGGATCACTGGTGGTGATCCTTGAGGATCACTGGTGGTGATTCTTGAGGATCACTGGTGGTGATCCTTGAGGATCACTGGTGGTGATCCTTGAGGATCACTGGTGGTGATCCTTGAGGGTCACTGGTGGTGATTCTTGAGGATCACTGGTGGTGATCCTTGAGGATCACTGGTGGTGATTCTTGAGGATCACTGGTAGTGATCCTTGAGGATCACTGGTGGTGATCCTTGAGGGTCACTGGTGGTGATTCTTGAGGATCACTGGTGGTGATCCTTGAGGGTCACTGGTGGTGATTCTTGAGGATCACTGGTGGTGATTCTTGAGGATCACTGGTGGTGATCCTTGAGGGTCACTGGTGGTGATTCTTGAGGATCACTGGTGGTGATCCTTGAGGGTCACTGGTGGTGATCCTTGAGGGTCACTGGTGGTGATTCTTGAGGATCACTGGTGGTGATCCTTGAGGATCACTGGTGGTGATCCTTGAGGGTCACTGGTGGTGATCCTTGAGGATCACTGGTGGTGATCCTTGAGGGTCACTGGTGGTGATCCTTGAGGATCACTGGTGGTGATCCTTGAGGATCACTGGTGGTGATCCTTGAGGGTCACTGGTGGTGATCCTTGAGGATCACCGCCAGTGTGTGTATATATACACATATATATTATGGAAATATCGCAAACCAGCGATACAGGATGCAAAACAACCACGGGGGGGGGAGCAGAATGACAGCTCTAGGCCTTTCGTGTTGCAATCAACACATCATCAAGTACGTTCCCTAAGGACGTCTTCACTCCAGTGAAGACGTCCTTAGGGAACGTACTTGCTTGGACATCCTCTTCTTTTCTGCAATTTTGCAAACTCCTGATGATGTGTTGATTGCAACACGAAAGGCCTAGAACTGTCATTCTGCTCCCTCCATGGTTGTTTTGCACACACACACACACACACACACACACACACACACACACACACATACATATATATATATATATATATATATATATATATATATATATATATATATATATATATATATATATATATATAATATATATATATATATATATATATATATATATATATATATATATATATATATATATATATATATATATATATATATATATATATATGCAATAAGATCACAGTAAACAGGTGATTTCAGAATATGCAAAACAACCACTCTGAAAGAATAGAGAAATTCCAAGCGCTTTCGTGACTACTCACATTATCAAGGAACTATGAAAGTAAAGCATCCAAGGAAGCTATATAAGGGGTCTGGCCAGCACCTCACTATCAGATCCCACAACGGTTAAACACGTGACGCGCGCCGACCCAACTTGGACAGGTCCTTTGCACAACTCACCCACAAACTATTCTACCCAAGAAAATTTAAAAAATTATTATTTGTCCAGTGTATTATTAAATTCTTCCCAAATTCTATTAATTATAAATGGATCTAATTTATATAAACCAAAGGAAATATTCATATTATTGTCAAAACTGCTTTTTATGAAACAAGATTCAATTATATTCCTGTCGACCATGGACTTGCTTGATACTACTTTCTCAACTTTTTGAAAATCAATTGGATGGTTAAAATCTCTTACATGAATAAATAGAGCATTGGAATCTTGTCCAGTTCTAATGATATAATAATGTCGTTTTAATATAAGTTCGAGATTTTTACCAGTTTGACCGTAATAAACTTTATCACAAATTTTTTTCAAGGAATCTTATAGACACATCCATCAGCATTTTGGGGAGAATTCTTTATCAAAAGTTTTTTTTACTGTATCAAGATTTTTGAATACAACTTTAATATTAAAAGTCTTAAGAAGAGAAGGCATATCAACCAAGTTTTCATGGTAAGGGAGAACCAACATATATTTAGTTGAATAAGGCTGGTTGTCCCTTTTTGGATTGTAAAAAGTATTTCTAGCAAGTCCATGGTCGACAGGAATATAATTGAATCTTGTTTCATAAAAAGCAGTTTTGACAATAATATGAATATTTCCTTTGGTTTATATAAATTAGATCCATTTATAATTAATAGAATTTGGGAAGAATTTAATAATACACTGGACAAATAATAATTTTTTAAATTTTCTTGGGTAGAATAGTTTGTGGGTGAGTTGTGCAAAGGACCTGTCCAAGTTGGGTCGGCGCGCGTCACGTGTTTAACCGTTGTGGGATCTGATAGTGAGGTGCTGGCCAGACCCCTTATATAGCTTCCTTGGATGCTTTACTTTCATAGTTCCTTGATAATGTGAGTAGTCACGAAAGCGGTTGGAATTTCTCTATTCTTTCAGAGTGGTTGTTTTGCATATATATATATATATATATATATATATATATATATATATATATATATATATATATATATATATATATATATATATATATATATATATATATATATATATATATATATATATATATATATATATATATATATATATATATATATATATATATATATATATATATATATATATATATATATATATACATATACACGCCCCTCTGGGTTTTTTCTATTTTCTTACCAGTTTTTTTTTTAACACATCGGCCGATTCCCACCAAGGCAGGGTGGCACGAAAAAGAAAAACTTCCACCATCATTCGCTCCATCACTGTCTTGCCAGAAGGGTGCTTTACACTACAGTTTTTAAAGTGCAACATTAACACCCCTCCTTCAGAGTGCAGGCACTGTACTTCCCATCTCCAGGACTCAAGTCCGGCCTGCCGGTTTCCCTGAATCCCTTCATAAATGTTACTTTGTTCACACTCCAACAGCACGTCAAGTATAAAAAAACATTTGTCTCCATTCACTCCTATCAAATACGCTCACGCATGCCTGCTGGAAGTCCAAGCCCCTTGCACACAAAACCTCCTTTACCTCCTCCCTCCAACCTTTCCTAGGCCGATCCCTACCCTGCCTTCCCTCAACTACAGATTTATACTCTCGAAGTCATTCTGTTTTGTTCCATTCTCTCTACATGTCCGAACCACCTCAACAACCCCTCCTCAGCCCTCTGGACAACAGTTTTGGCAATCCCGCACCTCCTAGCTTCCAAACTATGAATTCTCTGCGTTATATTCACACCACACAGTGCCCTCAGACATGACATCCTCACTGCCTCCAACCTTCTCCTCGTTGCAACATTCATCACCCATGTAGGAGTGTTGGTATAACTATACTCACATACATTCCCCTCTTTGCTTCCACGGACAAAGTTCTTTGTCTCCACAGACTCCTAAGTGCACCACTCACCCTTTTCCCCTCATCAATTCTGTGATTCACCTCATCCTTCATAGACCCATCTGCTGACAAGTCCACTCCTAAATATCTGAATACATTCACCTCCTCCATACTCTCTCCCTCCAATCTGATATCCAATCTTTCGTCACCTAATCTTTTTGTTATCCTCATCACCTTACTCTTTCCTATATCCACTTTAATTTTTCTTCTTTTACATACCCTACCAAATTCATCCACCAACTTCTGCAACTTCTCTTCAGAATCTCCCAAAAGCAGTTTCATCAGCAAAGAGCAACTGTGACAACTCCCACTTTGTGTTTGATTCTTTATCTTTTAACTCCACACTTCTTTTTAAGACCCTCGTATTCACTTCTCTTACAACCCCACCTAGTTCTTGTTCTTGCTTATTTCCTCTTATCTCCATGGGGAAGTGGAACAGAATTTTTCCTCCGTAAACCATACGTCTCGTAAGAGGAGCAAGGGGCTGGTAACCTTTTCTCCTGTATAATATTACTAAATGTAAAAGGAGAAACTTTCTTTTTTCCTTTTGGGCCACCCCGCCTCGGTGGGATACGGTCGGTGTGTTGAAAGAAAAGATATATATATATAAAGTCAGAGTGCAGGTGAGCAAGAAAATTGAAGAGGGCAACACAGTGGGGGCAATCAGAATTATTACCAGTGAAGATACAGTTGCTCCCAGAGATGCTGACACGGCAGAGCACTTAGAGGAAAGCACCCTGCCAGGGAAGCCAGTTGCACCAACAGTTCCAGCACCTCTGTCCCCACTGTGGAACCATTGATTGTGGAAGACTCAGACGTTTACAAAGCAATAATGTCGTTCCCATCTGGCTCTGCTGGGGGTTACACTGGAATAAGGCCACAACATTTAAAGGAAATGGTTAATCCAGTTATTGGGGAGATTGCAGAGACACTGCTTTCAGAGATCACAAGGTTCGTCAATAATTCCTTGGCTGGTCTTATTCCTGACAAAATTAAACCTTTCATTTTTGGTGCAACACTTTGTGCACTTAAAATGAAGGATGGAGGAATTAGGCCTATTGCAGTAGGTAACACTTTTCGCCGCCTCGTTTCCAAAGCTGCTGTCCGAAGCGTTTGCGCAGAGGCAGCCATGATGCTTCATCCACATCAGCTTGGTTTCGGGGTCTTTCAAGGAAGTGAAGCAGCGGTTCATGCAACAAGGGCGCATATCAACAACCTGCCTGAGGACAATGCAGTGGTAAAATTAGACTTCAAGAATGCATTTAATCTCCTGAAAAGAGATGTGGTATTAGCAGCGGTACAAGAAAGGAGTCCCTCTTAGGTGATCTTACATAAGTGATGACAAGGGAACAGGAAATGGGTCTCATCCTGAATCCATCCAAATGTGAAATCATCTCAGTCAGTCAACAAGTGATAAATGCAGTGAGATCGAATCTACCAGGAGCATCAGTCATTGCCCCTACAAATAGCGTCTTGCTTGAAGCACCTCTGGGAAGCGATGCCATTGACACAATCCTCAGAAAGAAATTGGAAGAACTGAGGAGAACGGAACAACGAATAGGCAATCTTGACACCCACGATGCCTTGTACCTTTTCACAAAGTGCTTGAGTCTGCCCAGGTTGACATATTTCCTAAGATGTGCACCTTCATATGATAACCCTATACTGCACGAATATGACAGTATCCTGAGGCAGATTTTTACGATAGTACTTAACCTTACTCTAGAAGATGGGCAGAGGAACCAAGCTACACTTCCAGTCAGACTAGGAGGCATTGGTGTCCGCAAGTCATCATAGATTGCACTACCTGCTTTTCTGTCCTCATGCATTGCATCCAGAGGGCTTGTAGCAGCAATTCTCCCTGAACATCTTAGGGACAAGATTGGAGTCCAGGACCAAAAGTTCATTGACGGAGCCGTGATCTGGGATAATCTAATGGGCTCTGAAACCAGACCTGCTCCCCTCAGCAACTACAAACAGTCGCATTGGGATGGCCCGATAGTGAAGAAAATAGCCTCAACAATGCTTCACAGTGTGTCAGGGAAGGATAGAGCCTGCCTCCTGGCAGTGAGAGCTCCTCATGCAGGGGACTTTCTGTTGGCTGTTCCCAACTCCAGCCTTGGCACACGCCTCGACCCACAGACCACCCGCATTGGTGTTGCCCTTCGACTTGCCGCCCCTATTCTCGCCGAACACAGGTGTATTTGTGGCCGTGAAGCAGCAGATGGGATGGAGTCCACCTCTGGTGTAAATTGTGGGACCCATAGCCTCGGAGAAGTGGGTAAAAAGGCTTCAAGGAAGAATATTTGGATTTCTTCCTGAAGCCGTTTAAATATTCCACTTCCCCTACCACCCCATCTTTTCATTCTTTTTTACCAATAGGTATATTTTATTACATAGTATGGTACAAAAGGTTTAAAAGATACATTGTTGGTATAAAGATGGCATATACAGTACATGAGATGTGAGAGATATATGTCTAGTACATATTGTTACGTGTTTGTTACTTATTATAATGCGAAAATCTCATCCAGCTCTTCAGAGCTAGGGTGCGTGCCCAAAATACAGCAGGCATTACCCCTCTGAACAGCAGCGCTGAGTCGCTGGAACAGAAAACTAGCTGTTCTGGGATCCCTAGTTATCCTGATAAGTCTTTTGCCTAACTTCTTAAGGAACTTAGATGCACTCTTTCCCCATAAGCCAAGGGTCTCTGAGCCTATAAGAACAAACATATAATGATGGGCAAGTTCTCCATATTTTCTAGACTTTTGGGACTTCCTGAAGCCAGCAGCTGCCCCTCCTTCCTCCCTGGTGTATTGGAGATAGGTATCAGCTAAGGTAGATGCACATGTGTAGTCCCACACTACCTGCTTACCGTCTGTCCAGGCTTGAAGTGTGATACCATCTGGACGCTTCTGGCTGCCATCAGATCTGCATAGTTGGGGTGGCTCCCTTACTGCTGGACATCTGGCTGTTGTGAGGCTCCTCTTGATAATGTTATTAACCTCCTCATGTCTTGCAGTCTTTCCCTCGGATTTACGACACACAAGACCATGGTACCCGAATCGGTCTGCTGCTTCACTGCCACAAATACACCTGTGTTCGGCGAGAATAGGGGCGGCAAGTCGAAAGGCAACACCAGTGCGGATGGTCTGTGGGTCGAGACGTGTGCCAAGGCCGGAGTTAGGAACAGTCAACAGAAAGCCACACACACTTCCTGCTAGCCATGGCCGCCTGGGTCTGGGACTGGAAAATGGTCTGCAATTAGGTAAGCCTTTCTCTGATTGTTGATAGCGACAGTCCCATCTTGTCGAATTAGAGGCCAAATTGTAACCGATGACCACCAGGCTCTAGAACCCGCTGTTACTAATGACCTCTCTCTCTCTCTCTCTCTCTCTCTCTCTCTCTCTCTCTCTCTCTCTCTCTCTCTCTCTCTCTCTCTCTCTCTCTCTCTCTCTTTCTCTCTCTCTTTCTCACTCTCTTTCTCTCTCTCTCTCTCTCTCTCTCTCTCTCTCTCTCTCTCTCTCTCTCTCTCTCTCTCTCTCTCTCTCTCTCTCTCTCTCTCTCTCTCTCTCTCTCTCTCTCTCTCTCTCAGCCAGAAATTAGCTCTAGTCACCGACCTTCCCAGAGTCACTGATTAGTACATCCGACCTTCCCGGATGACCCGACATCCAACTGATCTGACTTTATATCATCCACGCATCTGAGCACATCGCCCTCCAACACATCACTACCGACTCTCCCGAGAGCCGACTAACGCGACAGACAGCCGAATGTTTTGTCATCTCACTCCGACGTCTTACCGCTATAGAAACCGACCTCCGAGGCTTGCGACCGCCCTAGCATCCGACCTGCCGACATGAAGCCTTTCCCCTGCCGTCCGGACCTTCAGTGCACACCGAGTGCACCAGCGGGGTGCATCATGTATCGTTGCCTTACCTCTCTGTAACGACACATTTCGATCTGTATTCGACTAGCTTAATACAACGATCGTGCAAGCTCTGTGAAGCAGAGCCAACTACGGTTAGTCGACGAGCTTCTAGCTCTTGTCTGGCCAACCATCCTGAGTGCTGGGGCAGTCTGACCTCTCAGAGGAATAGTAGGTTGGCTGGGACAGTCACCTCCTCGGTGCAACGCTCAAATAATCCATATCCTCTCAAGCCCTCACGTTGTAAACATCATGCTGGCTGCCTTGTTTCCTTACAAAAACGATCAAAAGTCACAATACTGTGGATGGAACAGTACACAAATATCTAACATGAAAGGAAAGTAATAACGAGTCATTAACAAGTCATTACTTTCCATCTTCTAAGTGTGATTTGTTTTGTTTTCTTATGAGTATTCAGTGTATGTATTATAGAGAACACGAATAAATCACTACTGGACTCTAAATCTGTTAATTTATGTTTGAACTTGTGTTTAACTTAATTATACATTGTGTATATACGCATGTATACGTGTATATGCGTTTATATACGCTCTAATGAAGGAGGGTTAATTACATGAACCTGCTGTGCTCTACTTGCAGGCTATTACTGAACAGTGCTGCTAGTGAGTGTATGTGGCGGTACTCAGTACTGCAAGGCGCTCTGAAAGTTCCTGATTATGTGGAAATCCCGAAAATCAACATGCCCGACACTCGTCCAGAAATTTGACATGCCCGACACTCGTCCAGAAAATCGACATGCCCGACACTCGTTCAGAAATTTGACATGCCCGACACTCGTTCAGAAAATCGACATGCCTGACAGTCGTCCAGGAAATAGACATGCCTGATACTCGCCCGGAAAATCGACACGCCCGACACTCATCCAGAAAATCGACATGCCCGACACCGGCCACATGACGGCGACCAAAACATAGGCTTGAGTTGCCGGTATTTCCTCGACGATCATAAAAGTGGGAGACTGAGTTTGGTCTCCCTTCCCCAGGCTACAACGACCCGCAGTTACCCCAGCACCGCCATCACTACCTCTACTACCACCACTACCATTACCACCACTAACACCACTACCACTACTACCACTACAACCACTGCCACTAGTACCACCACTAACACCACTACCACTACTACTACCACCTACCACCTACCACCACCACTACCACTGCTACTACCTGACCACCACACTGCCACCTACTGCCACATTACTACCACTACCACCACCACTACCACCACCACCTACTCTACCACTACCACCGCTACCACCACCACTGCCTACCACCACACTACACCACTACCGCCACCACCGCCACCACCCGTGCCACTACCACCACCACTGCCACCACTACCACCGCCACCACACTTCACCACCACTGCCACTGCCACCACCTACCTGCCACCACTATACCACCACGCACTGCCTCACCGACCACCTGCCACTACCACCACCACCACCGCCTACCACCGCCACCACCACCACCACCACCTACCACCGCTACCACTACTACCACCAACCGCACTACCACCACTACCACCACCACCACCTACCACCACCACCAACCACCACCACCACCACCACCACCCCACCACCACCTGCCACCACCACCACCTGCCACCACCACCACCACCACCTACCACCACTACCACCACACCACCACTGCCACTACCACCACCACCACCACCACCAACCACCACCTACCACCACCACCACCATGCCACCACCTTTACCACCACCACCCCTACCACACACCACACCACTACCACCACTACCTACTGCCACCACTACCACCACTGCCTACCACCACCACCACCACTGCCGCCACTGCCACCACTACCTCCACCACCAACTACCACCACTACCACCACCCCACGACCACAGCTGCCACCACCACTACCACCACTGCCACCACCACCTACCCACCACTACTACCTGCCACCACTACCACTGCCACCGCCACAACCACCACCACCACCACCTACCACTACCACCACCACACCTACCACTACCACCACCACCACTACCACCACCAACTGCCACTACCACCAACACCACTGCCACCACCACACCACCACCAGCTGCCACAGCCTGCCATTGCCACCACAACCACCACCACTGCCAGCACCTCTGCCACCACCACCACTATCACCACTACCGCCACACCACTGCCACCACTACCACCACCACTGACCACCACCATACCACCACTACCACCACTACCACCACCACCAGCCACCTACTACCACCACCACCACCACCACCACTACCACCACACAACCACCACCTGCACCACCACCACACCACTACCACCACCACTACCACTGCCACCTACCACCACCACCACCACTGCCACCACCACTACTACCTGCCTACTACCATCTACCACTGCCACCACTACCACCACCGATACCCCCCACCACCACTGCCACCACGCCACACCACCGCCTACAGCCACCACCTGCCACCACCACCACCCGCCATACCACCACCACCCCCACAACCACCACCCCCACCACCACCACCACCATCACCCCCACCATCACCATCACAACCACTACCACCACCACCACTACCACCACTACCACCACTACCACCACCACCACTACCACCACCACCACCACTACCACCACTACCACCACTACCACCACCACCACTACCACCACCACCACCACCACCACTACTACCACCACCAACACAACCACTACCACCACCACCACTACCACCACTACCACCACTACCACCACCACCACTACCACCACCACCACCACTACCACCACCACCACTACCATCACCACCACCACCACCACCACTACCACCACAACCACCACCACTACCACCACCACCACCACTACCACCACCACCACTACCACCACCACCACTACCACCACCACCACTACCACCACCACCACCACCACTACCACCACCACCACCACCACCACCACCACCACCACCACCACCACCACCACCACCACCACCACCACCACCACCACTACTACCACCACCAACACAACCACTACCACCACCACCACTACCACCACTACCACCACTACCACCACCACCACTACCACCACCACCACCACTACCACCACTACCACCACTACCACCACCACCACTACCATCACCACCACCACTACCACCACCACCACTACCACCACCACCACCACTACCACCACCACCACTACCACCACTACCACCACCACCACTACCACCACCACCACCACTACCACCACCACCACCACCACCACCACCACTACCACCACTACCACCACCATCACCACCACCACCACCACCACCACCACCACTACTACCACCACCAACACAACCACAACTCATCACTTCACTTCTTCACTTCACATAACAAACATCACTGTCATTATTTCATCACTTTTTAAAATGCAAATTAATTTACCAGAATTTCTTAAACATAAACAATTCTGGAAATATTAATTCACTTCATAATTTCCCAGTCAATAATAATTTTACTTCCTTTGTCATGTATATTTTTTACCTTCGAAATTCACGTTCTTTGTACTTCTAAATGTTAAATGACTGTCGCTCAATAATAATAATATCAAATAATAATGAATAATAATGAATAATATCAAAATGTTCTGTTAAATTTATCGAGTTATTTTGCTCTTACCTATTTGTGTTTACCTATTTGTGGTTGCAGGTGTCAATTCACAGCTCCTGGCCCCGCCTCTTCGCTGGTCACCACTAGATTCACTGTCTCTCTCTGCTCAATGAGCTTTATCGTATATCTTCTTTAAACTATGTATGGATCCTGCCTCCGCTATATCACTCTCCAGACTGTTCCACTTCCTGGCAACTCTGTAGCTGAAGAAAAGCTTCCTAACATCCCTGTGACTCACCTGAGTCTTCAACTTCCAGCTGTTACTCCATGTTGTTATGTCCTATCTCTGGAACATTCTGTCCCTATTTACCTTGTCAATTCCTCTCAGTAATTTGCATGTCGTTAACATGTCCCCCTTATCTCTCTTGTCCTCCAGGGTCGTCAGGTTGATTTCCCTTAACGTCTCCTCGTAGGACATGCCCCTTAGCTCCGGCACTAGTCTTGTTGCAAACCTTTGCACTTTCTCTAATTTTTTGACATGTTTGACCAGGTGTGGGTTCCATACTGGTGCTGCATACTCCAATATGGGTCTGACGTACACGGTGTATAGAGTATTGAACGATTCCTTATTCAAGTGTCGTAACGCTATTTTTAGGTTTACCAGGCGCCCATATGCTGCAGCAGTTATTTAGTTGATGTGCGCCTCTGCAGATTCGCCCGGTATTATACTCACACCAAGATCCTTTTCCTTGAGTTAAGTTTGCAGCCTTTGGCCCACTACCCTGTACTCTGCGGTCTTGTTTCACCTTTCCCAATCTTCATGACTTTGCACCCAGGAGTCAGTTGTTGGACCAGGCTTGTAGCCTGTCCAGATTCCTTTGTAGTTCTACCTAATCCTCATCCACGTGTTATTTTCCACATTAGCTTCACGTATTCTACAAACAGGGACACCTCTGAATCTATCCTTTCCGTCATATCATTCACATATGCCAGAAACTGCACCGGCCCTAGGACTGAACCTTGTGGAACCCCGCTCGTCACAGGCCCTCACTTTTGACACCTCGTCATGTACCATCACTCGCTGTTTCCTTCCTGTCAGGTATTCTCTGATTCATTGTAGTGCCTTTCCTGTTATTCCTGCCTACTTCTATAGCTTTTGCACTAATCTCTTGAGTGGAACTGTGTAGAAGACCTTCTTACAGTCCAAGCCTTCTGACAGCCCCCACCCCTCCCTGCCTAACTTCTGTCACCTTGTCGTAAAACTCCAGTAGGATTTTCCCTCCCTGAAACCGTACTGGTTATCGTGTGTAAGCTCATTCTTCTCCAGGTGCTCCACCAGTCTTCTCCTGATAAACTTATCGTTGACTGTAAATACTACATATGTCAGTGACACTGGCCTGTAGTTTAATGCTATCTGCCTGTCTACTGTGTGTGTGTGTGTGTGTGTGTGTGTGTGTGTGTGTGTGTGTGTGTGTGTGTGTGTGTGTGTGTGTGTGTGTGTGTACTCACCTAATTGTAGCTGCAGGGGTCGAGACTTAGCTCCTGGCCCCGCCTCTTCACTGAACGCTACTAGGTTCTCTCTCTCCTTGCTCCATGAGCTTTATCATACTTCGTCTTAAAGCTATGTATGGTTCCTGCCTCCACTACATCACTCGCCAGACTGTTCCACATCCTGACCACTCTATGACTGAAAAAATACTTCCTAACATCCCTGTGACTCATCTGGGTCTTCAACTTCCGAGAGTGACCCCTTGTTTCTGTGTTCCCTCTGTGGAACATCCTGTCTCTGTCCACCTTGTGTGTGTGCGTGTGTGTGTGTGTGTGTGTGTGTGTGTGTGTGTGTGTGTGTGTGTGTGCGTGCGTGTGAGTGTCTGTGTGTCTGTGTGTCTGTGTGTCTGTGTGTGTGTGTGTGTGTGTGTGTGTGTGTGTGTGTGTGTGTGTGTGTGTGTGTGTGTGTGTGTGTGTGTGTGCGTGTACTCACCTAGTTGTACTCACCTAGTTGAGGTTGCGGGGGTCGAGACCGAGCTCCTGGCCCCGCCTCTTCACTGATCGCTACTAGGTCACTCTCCCTGAGCCGTGAGCTTTATCATACCTCTGCTTAAAGCTATGTATGGATCCTGCCTCCACTACATCGCTTCCCAAACTATTCCACTTACTGACTACTCTGTGGCTGAAGAAATACTTCCTAACATCCCTGTGATTCATCTGTGTCTTCAGCTTCCAACTGTGTCCCCTTGTTACTGTGTCCAATCTCTGGAACATCCTGTCTTTGTCCACCTTGTCAATTCCTCTCAGTATTTTGTATGTCGTTATCATGTCCCCCCTATCTCTCCTGTCCTCCAGTGTCGTCAGGTTGATTTCCCTTAACCTCTCCTCGTAGGACATACCTCTTAGCTCTGGGACTAGTCTTGTTGCAAACCTTTGCACTTTCTCTAGTTTCTTTACGTGCTTGGCTAGGTGTGGGTTCCAAACTGGTGCCGCATACTCCAATATGGGCCTAACGTATACGGTGTACAGGGTCCTGAACGATTCCTTATTAAGATGTCGGAATGCTGTTCTGAGGTTTGCTAGGCGCCCATATGCTGCAGCAGTTATTTGGTTGATGTGCGCTTCAGGAGATGTGCCTGGTGTTATACTCACCCCAAGATCTTTTTCCTTGAGTGAGGTTTGTAGTCTCTGACCCCCTAGACTGTACTCCGTCTGCGGCCTTCTTTGCCCTTCCCCAATCTTCATGACTTTGCACTTGGTGGGATTGAACTCCAGGAGCCAATTGCTGGACCAGGTCTGCAGCCTGTCCAGATCCCTTTGTAGTTCTGCCTGGTCTTCGATCGAGTGTATTCTTCTCATCAACTTCACGTCATCTGCAAACAGGGACACCTCAGAGTCTATTCCTTCCGTCATGTCGTTCACAAATACCAGAAACAGCACTGGTCCTAGGACTGACCCCTGCGGGACCCCGCTGGTCACAGGTGCCCACTCTGACACCTCGCGTGTCAATGTGTGTGTGTGTGTGTGTGTGTGTGTGTGTGTGTGTGTGTGTGTGTGTGTGTGTACTCACCTAATTGTGGTTGCAGGGGTCGATTCACAGCTCCTGGCCCCGTGTGTGTATGTGTGTGTAAATTTAGCTAAGACACCTGCTGCTGCTCATTCATTGTTTCCCGGGATGAAACCCAGACCCAGAAGCGGAGGTTCCTCGTTGCTGACTGGTTTAATGTGGGTTTCAAACCTGTCGACTGTACCAGGACAATTAAAGCTGCACGTAACCTCTTCACCACCAGAAAAAAAACACTTCACCTCCTACAACAGGGAATAAAGTCAACTCCCAGATCATACAAGAGACGAAATACAACTCCCGGTGTATGTCTTGTATTTTCTCATGCAATTAGTGAAGATTTTTTTTATCTCGTTCAGAATTTTTTCCCTCAAAAATATAATTTTGAAGACGAGGTTTAAAATTTTATGGAGTAATACATATATTAGTTTTAATTTTGTGTTTTAATTATAAATATTATGAAATATACCTCATAATTTAAAAACTTCTCACGCTTTTTTTGTGGTTTAGGATATACATTATGAGGATATACATTATGAGAATATACATTATGAGGATATACATTATGAGGATATATAGTATGAGGATATACATTATGAGGATATACATTATGAGGATATATATTATGAGGATATACATTATGAGGATATACATTATGAGAATATACATTATGAGGATATACATTATGAGGATATATATTATGAGGATATACATTATGAGGATATATATTATGAGGATATACATTATGAGGATATACATTATGAGGATATATATTATGAGGATATACATTATGAGGATATATATTATGAGGATATACATTATGAGGATTTACATTATGAGGATATATATTATGAGGATATACATTATGAGAATATACACTGTGAGGATATACACTATGAGGATAATATTAATAGGATGTACGTTACGAGGATATACATTAAGAGGATATACACTAGCAGGATATACATTAAGAGGATATACATTATGAGGATATATATATATTAAGAGGATATACATCGAATAGGTAGGTGTATACATATTTCTGTTATTTGGTTGACTGGTTGTGGAGAGGTTAGCAGCGGCCTTTATGACCCTGGTGTTGTTGTCTGTCTCGGAAGTGAACTAATTGACGATTTGACGAGAAACAAAATTATCTGCACTTTGGAGGGGAAAAGTCATGACGACGTTGGTTCATAAGTGGGCGACACGTCTTCACGAGGTTCCTCTCCCAAGTGCGGGTTGTTTGGCAAATTGGTGCAGCCACGGTATCGTGACTCCGTATTGAATGATTAGTGATCCTGTTCCTTGAACAACAACAACAGCAACACCAACAACAACCGCCAACCCACCAACAACCACTACCAACCACCAACCAACCAACCACCAACAACCACTAACAACCACCAACAACCACTACCAACCACCAACCAACCAACCACCAACAACCAGTGTGGCTTCCTACCCCGGGTCTCCACACCTCGTCCTTCCTTCGGCCATTAAATTCGGAACGACAAAACTTTTCCTGGCTTTTCCTCCGTCTGGGTTAGTGACATGGAAAGAGAAAACCCACAAGAAGACACGCAGTAACCCAAGCCTCTGTGTACACGCCACCAGATTTATGAACATTGCTCGAAATAGTGATGATTTTTCGTTTTACACGCGAATGGATCATTACTTCGCAAATGGACCATGTTAGACCATACCCCCTTCCTTAACCTCCATGATGCAGACCATGACTTACCCCCCCTCCTTCCTTCCTTCCCCCGGCCCTCCTTCGCTTTCCTCACCTCCTCCTTTCTTCTTCCTGGGCTGACCAGTGACCAAGGAGTTAATTAAACCTGAAAACGAACAGCGGATCCTTGAAATAAATTACCACCGATAATAAGCCGATATATTAGAGAGTCTGATGTTATTCCAAAAAGAATAAACGTCAGGGTACCGCGGCTGCAAAAAAAAAAAATCACAAATAAACAATTCGGCGAAATCACACGTTGTCCGTCTTAGATCTCCAATTCGTTGGTTTATCTTGTGAATTGTGGAAGCTGCGGTATTGTGGCTTTTGATGGTAACTGAGACACTTGTGCAACACAGTTGTCTTAATTATCAACTTGGTTTTCTAAACAATTTATTCTAAACTGTGGCTTTTCTTCTTCCTCTTCTTGAGTTGGAACTCATCAGTTGTATATCAGAGGTGAAGGTAAAGTGTATATCACCTAAGGTCCACCAGTCCCAGGATGGTCCATGGTTCTGATGATGGAATACGACCCTAGAGACTACCCAATGTCTTCTAGAGAGACGACCCAATGTCTGAGAAAGACCTAATGTCTCCGAGAGACAACCCAGTGTCTCTGAGAGAGACGACCCAGTGTTTCTGAGAGACAACCGATCTCGTGGTAAAAAACGCTAGCGACTCTCCGAAGAATCTGAGAGACCATGGGCCAGATGAGGAGCCATAGTCCATAGAGTAGACCATATATTCCGGTGATCCGCTATAATCTGAGGCCACCGGGCCTTGATCGGAGCATGGCCCGGTATACGTTGCAAAATCTTTGAGCCATGGTGTTGATTCACCACGGCTTTGCCAAAAACTGAACCATAGCCTCTCATGGTCCATGGCTTGGGGGAGGGCGAAGGAGGGGGTGGTCCATGGCCTGGCAGCTGGTTATGGGGCTATTTTGTGACCTATGGTCTGGCTTGAGCATGGCTTAAAGGGGACCATGACCTTGAAGGAGGAAGAGTGGGGGTGGACCACAATGTGGACCGGTGCTATGTTACACTGCGGGACGCTGCGACTATATTGCACTGTGTGGGACACTGCGATCTGTGCTACACGGTGCAGGATGCTACGACCTGTGCTACACAGTGCGGGATGCTACGACTTGCGCTACAGAGTGCGAGACGCTGCGACCTGTGCCACACAGTGCAGGATGCTACGACCTGCGCTACATGGCATGGGACGCTGCAACCTATGCTACATGGTGCAGGACGCTGCGACCTATGCTACACCGTGCAGGATGCTGCGACCTGTGCTACACGGTGAGGGATGCTGCGACCTGCACTACAAGGTGCGGAACGCTGCAACCTATGCTACACGATGCAGGACGTTGCGACCTATGCTACAATGTGCAGGACGCTGCGACCTGTGCTACACGGTGCGGGACGCCAGGAAACACATCCTTTAACGCTGGCCTGACTTGCACATTCGCCCGACCGCCATTAGACGCCGTGTTGACTCGGCCGGCCGGCCGGCGCTGGTGCACTGCGCGTCGCAGCGCCACCAGATACCACCCCTCCGGAAGGACCAATATTCCCTCTCCAACCCGCTGGATCTTCGACCGTAGAGGCGCACGCCGCTGGGCGACATCTTGCCCCTGCTGACCTCAAGCCATGTGTGACCATGTTTCTCCGTCTTCCTGAATGAATGCAGTTCCTTCAGGCTGTACTTTGCGCAGCGGTGTTCTGGGGCCTTTGAGCCACCCGGCTTCGCAGCAGAAGAGCATTCGTCGCCTCATCCTGCAAATCCTTTCTGTCCCTCTCATTGTTCCTGCTCTGTTCTTCTGTCTCGGGATTTCTCGTTTATCTCGTCTTGTTTCTTCTCCCACCTATTTTGTTTTTCTCGCTCTCCTTTCTATTCTTTAATGTCTGTTTATTATATTCCGTCGTAATTACTTATTCGGCTTTTCACTACGACTCCTACCACTACCTCTACCACCACTACTATCACCACCACTACTACCACTACCACTACTACCACTACTACCACTACCACTACTACCATTACCACTATTACCACCACTACTATTATTACTACCATCACCACTACCACTCCTACCACCATCACTACTAACACTACCACTACTACCACTACCACTACTACCACCACTACTACTACCACCACGACTACCACTACCACCACCACCACTACCACTACTACCACCACCACTACCACTACTACCACTACCACTACTACCATTACCACTACTACCATCACCACTACCACTACTACCATCACCACTACCACTACTACCACCACCACTGCCACTACTACCACTACTACCACCACCACTCACTACCACCACCACCACTACCACTACTACCACTACCACTACTACCACCACCACTACCACTACTACCACCACCACTTCCACTACTACCACCACCACTACCGCTACTACCACCACCACTACCACTTTACCACCACCACTACTACCACCACCACTACACTACTACCACCACCACTACACTACTACCACCACCACTACACTACTACCACCACCACTACTAACACCACTACCACCATCACTACTACCACTATTACCACTACTACCATTATTACCACTACTACCACTATTACCACTATTACCACTACTACCACTATTACCACTACTACCACCACCACTACTACTACCACCACCACTACTACAACTACCACCGCCACAACTATTACCACTACCACTACTACCACCATAACTACTAACACCACTACCACTACCACTACCACCACTATTACCACTACTAATACTACCACTACTACTACAACTACTACTATTACCACCACGACTACCACCAGTACCTCCACCACTATTACCACTACTACTACCACCACCACCACCACCACCACCACCACCACCACTACTACCACCACTACCACCACTACTATCACTACTACTACCATCACTACTAATTCTACTACTATCACCACCACTACTATCACTACTACTACCACCACCATCACCACCACCACCATCACTTCCACCACCACCACTACCATCACTATCACTTCCACCACCACCACCATCACTACCACCACTACCATCACTACCACCACCACAACCACTACCATCACTACCACCTCCACCGCCACCACCATCACTACCACCACCACTATCACCACCATCACTACCACCACCATCACTACCACTACCACTACTACCACCATAATCATCCCTACCATCACTACCACCATCACCACCACCACCACCACTATCACCACCACCACCGTCACCACCATCACCACCACCACTATCACCATCACCACTATCACTACCCTCACCGCCACCATCACCACCACCACCACCATCACCACCACCACCACTATCACCGCCACCACCACCATCACCACCACCACCACTATCACCGCCACCACCACTATCACCACCACCACCACCACCACCACCACCACCACCACCACCACCACCACCACCACCACCACCACCACCACCACCACCACCACCACCACCATCACCACCACCACCGCCATCACCACCATCATCACCACCATCACCACCATCACCATCACCACCATCACCACCATCACCACCATCACCACCATCACCATCACCACCATCATCACCACCATCACCATCACCACCATCACCATTACCACCATCACCACCATCACCACCATCACCACCATTACCACCATCACCACCATCACCACCATCACCACCATTACCACCATCACCACCATCACCACCATCACCACCATCACCATCACCACCATCATCACCACCATCACCACCATCACCATTACCACCATCACCACCATCACCACCATCACCACCATTACCACCATCACCACCATCACCACCAACACCACCATCACCACCATCACCACCATCACCACCATCACCACCATCACCATCACCACCATCACCACCATCACCACCATCACCACCATTACCACCATCACCACCATCACCACCATCACCACCATCACCACCATCACCACCATCACCACCATCACCACCATTACCACCATCACCACCATCACCACCATCACCACCATCACCACCATTACCACCATCACCACCATCACCACCATCACCACCATCACCACCATCACCACCATTACCACCATCACCACCATCACCACCATTACCACCATCACCACCATCACCATCATCACCACCATCACCACCATCACCATTACCACCATCACCACCATCACCACCATCACCACCATCACCACCATCACCACCATCACCACCATTACCACCATCACCACCATCACCACCATCACCACCATCACCACCATCACCACCATCACCACCATCACCACCATCACCACCATCACCACCATCACCACCATCACCACCATCACCACCATCACCACCATTACCACCATCACCACCATCACCACCATCACCACCATCACCACCATCACCACCATCACCACCATCACCACCATCACCACCATCACCACCATTACCACCATCACCACCATCACCACCATCACCACCATCACCACCATTACCACCATCACCACCATCACCACCATTACCACCATCACCACCATCACCATCATCACCACCATCACCACCATCACCATTACCACCATCACCACCATCACCACCATCACCACCATCACCACCATCACCACCATCACCACCATTACCACCATCACCACCATCACCACCATTACCACCATCACCACCATCACCACCATCACCACCATTACCACCATCACCACCATCACCACCATCACCACCATCACCACCATCACCACCATCACCACCATCACCACCATTACCACCATCACCACCATCACCACCATTACCACCATTACCACCATCACCACCAACAGTGGCAAAACATCTCACAAATACGTAAACAAGACATAGTGTGGTTTACGGCTTTTCCTTGTGAAGACATTTCGCCCACTGGAGACTGCCAGTTCTTGTGAAAGTTGACAAAGTCTCTGGCGGGTGAAACGTCTTCTCGGTAAAGACATTAACCTCGTATTGTGTGTTATTAATATGTTTATGTCTATAATTTTTCTTCACTTTTTAGTGGATGATAGTCTGTTGCTGAGTATATTTCCCAGCTCTGTCTGTGAGGCTGTCAGCCTTCCCAGCTCTGTCTGTGAAGTTCTCGGTCTTCCCAGCTGTGTCTGTGAGACTATCAGTCTTCCCAGCTCTGTCTGTGAGGTTCTCGGTCTTCCCAGCTCTGTCTGTGAGACTATCAGTCTTCCCAGCTCTGTCTGTGAGGTTCTCAGCTGTCTATAAATAAATAGACTTGAACCGTGGTTCATATGTATGGCAGGAACAATGCTGCACTCTTCAGTTACGGACGTTACTCAGTACTGACTCTGCTAGACTCTGCTTGCCAAGTCTACCTTGTTTATGTGCATCCACCTTGACTCACTATCAAGCTTACCCATTCATGGTCATCCACCTTGACTCACTATCAAGCTTACCCATTCATGGTCATCCACCTTGACTCACTATCAAGCTTACCCATTCATGGTCATCCACCTTGACTCACTATCAAGCTTACCCATTCATGGTCATCCACCTTGACTCACTATCAAGCTTACCCATTCATGGTCATCCACCTTGACTCACTATCAAGCTTACCCATTCATGGTCATCCACCTTGACTCGAAACCCT
>NC_091312.1:14304539-14382039 GCF_038502225.1 Cherax quadricarinatus
GTATATGTTGTGCATGTGTGTGTTGTGTACGTGTGTTGTGTCTGTGTGTGTTGTGTAAGTCTGTGTTGTGTATGTGTGTGTTGTGTATGTGTGTGTTGTGTATGTGTGTGTTGTGTAAGTCTGTGTTGTGTATGTGTGTGTTGTGTAAGTCTGTGTTGTGTATGTGTGTGTTGTGTATGTGTGTGTTGTGTATGTGTGTGTTGTGTCTGTTTGTGTTGTGTATGTGTGTGTTGTGTCTGTGTGTGTTGTGTAAGTCTGTGTTGTGTCTGTGTGTGTTGTGTATGTGTGTGTTTTGTATGTGTGTGTTGTGTATGTGTGTGTTGTGTATGTGTGTGTTGTGTATGTGCGTGTTATGTATGTGTGTGTTGTGTATGTGTGTGTTGTGTATGTGTGTGTTGTGTATGTGTGTGTTGTGTATGTGTGTGTTGTGTATGTGTGTGTTGTGTATGTGTGTGTTGTGTATGTGTGTGTTGTGTATATGTGTGTTGTGTCTGTGTGTGTTGTGTAGGATGTATGTTGTGATGTGTCTGTGTGTGTTGTGTAGGATGTATGTGGTGATGTGTCTGTGTGTGTTGTGTAGGATGTATGTTGTGATGTGTCTGTGTGTGTTGTGTATGTGTGTGTTGTGTATGTGTGTGTTGTGTGTGTGTGTTGTGTATGTGTGTGTTGTGTATGTGTGTGTTGTGTATGTGTGTTGTGTTGTGTATGTGTGTGTTGTGTATGTGTGTGTTGTGTATGTGTGTGTTGTGTATGTGTGTGTTGTGTATGTGTGTGTTGTGTATGTGTGTTGTGTTGTGTATGTGTGTTGTGTTGTGTATGTGTGTGTTGTGTATGTGTGTGTTGTGTATGTGTGTGTTGTGTATGTGTGTGTTGTGTATGTGTGTGTTGTGTATGTGTGTGTTGTGTATGTGTGTGTTGTGTGTGTGTGTTGTGTATGTGTGTGTTGTGTATGTGTGTGTTGTGTATGTGTGTTGTGTATGTATGTGTTGTGTATGTGTGTGTTGTGTATGTGTGTGTTGTGTATGTGTGTTGTGTTGTGTATGTGTGTGTTGTGTATGTGTGTGTTGTGTATGTGTGTGTTGTGTGTGTGTGTTGTGTATGTGTGTGTTGTGTATGTGTGTGTTGTGTATGTGTGTTGTGTATGTATGTGTTGTGTATGTGTGTGTTGTGTATGTGTGTGTTGTGTATGTGTGTGTTGTGTATGTGTGTGTTGTGTATGTGTGTGTTGTGTCTGTGTGTGTTTTGTCTGTGTGTGTTGTGTATGTGTGTGTTTTGTCTGTGTGTGTTGTGTATGTATGTGTGTTGTGTATGTGTGTGTTTTGTCTGTGTGTGTTGTGTATGTATGTGTGTTGTGTATGTGTGTGTTGTGTATGTGTGTGTTGTGTATGTGTGTGTGTTGTGTCTGTGTGTGTTGTGTATGTGTGTGTTGTGTATGTATGTGTGTTGTGTATGTGTGTGTTGTGTATGTGTGTGTTGTGTATGTGTGTGTGTTGTGTATGTGTGTGTCGTGTATGTGTGTGTTGTGTATGTGTGTTTTGTGTATGTGTGTGTTTTGTGTGTGTGTGTTTTGTCTGTGTGTGTTGTGTATGTATGTGTGTTGTGTATGTGTGTGTTGTGTATGCCTGTGTTTTGTATGTATGTGTGTTGTGTATGTGTGTGTTGTGTATGTGTGTGTTGTGTATGTGTGTGTGTTGTGTATGTGTGTGTTGTGTATGTGTGTGTTGTGTATGTGTGTTGTGTATGTGTGTGTTGTGTATGTGTGTGTTGTGTATGTGTGTGTGTTGTGTATGTGTGTGTTGTGTATGTGTGTGTTGTGTATGTGTGTGTGTTGTGTATGTGTGTGTTGTGTATGTGTGTGTTGTGTATGTGTGTGTTGTGTATGTGTGTGTTGTGTATGTATGTGTTGTGTATGTGTGTGTTGTGTATGTATGTGTTGTGTATGTATGTGTGTTGTGTATGTGTGTGTTGTGTATGTGTGTGTTGTGTATGTGTGTGTGTTGTGTATGTGTGTGTTGTGTATGTGTGTGTTGTGTATGTGTGTGTGTTGTGTATGTGTGTGTTGTGTATGTGTGTGTTGTGTATGTGTGTGTTGTGTATGTGTGTGTTGTGTATGTGTGTGTTGTGTATGTGTGTGTTGTGTATGTATGTGTTGTGTATGTATGTGTGTTGTGCATATGTGTGTTGTGTATGTGTGTGTGTTGTGTACGTGTGTTGTGTATGTGTTTGTTGTGTATGTGTGTGTTGTGTATGTGTGTGTTGTGTATGTGTGTGTTGTGTATGTGTGTGTTGTTTGTGTGTGTGTTGTGTATGTGTGTGTTGTGTATGTGTGTGTTGTGTATATATGTGTATGTGAACGTGTGTGTTGTGTATGTGTGTGTTGTGTATGTGTGTGTGTTGTGTATGTGTGTGTTGTGTATGTGTGTGTTGTGTATGTGTGTGTTGTGTATGTGTGTGTTGTGTATGTGTGTGTTGTGTATGTGTGTGTTGTGTATGTGTGTGTTGTGTATGTGTGTGTTGTGTATGTGTATGTGAACGTGTGTGTTGTGTATGTGTGTGTTGTTTGTGTGTGTGTTGTGTATGTGTGTGTGTTGTGTATGTGTGTGTTGTGTATGTATGTGTATGTGAACGTGTGTGTTGTGTATGTGTGTGTTGGGTATGTGTGTGCGTTGTGTATGTGTGTGTTGTGTATGTGTGTGTTGTGTATGTGTGTGTTGTGTATGTGTGTGTTGTGTATGTGTGTGTTGTGTATGTGTTTGTTGTGAATGTGTGTGTTGCGTATGTGTGTGTTGTCTATGTGTGTGTTGTGTATGTATGAGTATGTGTGTGTTGTGTATGTGTGTGTTGTGTATGTGCGTGTTGTGTATGTTGTGTATGTGTATGTTGTGTATGTATGTGTGTGTGTTGTGTATGTGTGTGTTGTGTATGTGTGTGTTGTGTATGTGTGTATGTGTGTGTTGTGTATGTGTGTGTTGTGTATGTGTGTATGTGTGTGTTGTGTATGTGTGTGTTGTGTATGTGTGTGTTGTGTATGTGTGTGTTGTATATGTGTGTGTTGTGTATGTGTGTGTTGTGTATGTGTGTGTTGTGTATGTGTGTGTTGTGTATGTATGTTGTGTATGTGTGTGTTGTGTATGTATGTGTGTGTGTGTGTGTGTGTTGTGTATGTATGTTGTGTATGTATGTTGTGTATGTATGTTGTGTATGTATGTTGTGTATGTGTGTGTTGTGTATGTATGTGTGTGTGTGTGTGTGTTGTGTATGTATGTTGTGTATGTATGTTGTGTATGTATGTTGTGTATGTATGTTGTGTATGTATGTTGTGTATGTATGTTGTGTATGTGTGTGTTGTGTATGTATGTTGTGTATGTATGTTGTGTATGTATGTTGTGTATGTATGTTGTGTATGTATGTTGTGTATGTATGTTGTGTATGTATGTTGTGTATGTGTGTGTTGTGTATGTATGTGTGTATGTGTGTGTGAACGTGTGTGGACTCGAAAGGAGCCGCCGCAAAATTTCTTATGGCACTTGTTATCTCTTTCCCTTTAATTTACTGTGTATTTTTCTATTCCTTCAACCCTCTCTCTCTCTCTCTCTCTCTCTCTCTCTCTCTCTCTCTCTCTCTCTCTCTCTCTCTCTCTCTCTCTCTCTCTCTCTCTCTCTCTCTCTCTCTCTCTCTGTCTCTCTGTCTCTCTCTCTCTCTCTCTCTCTCTCTCTGCCTCCATCTCTCTCTCTCTCTCTCTCTCTCTCTCTCTCTGTCTCTCTCTCTCTCTGCCTCTCTCTGTCTCTCTGTCTCTCTCTCTCTCTCTCTCTCTCTCTCTCTCTCTCTCTCTCTCTCTCTCTCTCTCTCTCTCTCTCTCTCTCTCTCTCTCTCTCTGTCGCTCTCTCTCTCTCTCTCTCTCGCTCTCTCTCTCTCTCTCTCTGTCGCTCTATTCCTCTGTCCATCTATCTTTTTATTTTATGGCTAGGTGCTTGTCTCCCTGTCTATCAAGTATTTGTAACCACGTTTTCGTGCTCCCTAGTCCTCAGCCCATGATTATTATTATTATTATTATTATTATTATTATTATTATTATTATTATTATTATTATTATTATTATTATTATTATTATTATTATTATTATCATCATATTTTGTTATTTATTTTATTAACACATCGGCCAATTCCCACCAAGGCAGGGTGGCCCGAAAAAGAAAAACTTTCACCATCATTCACTCCATCACTGTCTTGCAAGAAGGGTGCTTTACACTACAGTTTTTAAACTGCAACATTAACACCCCTCCTTCAGAGTGCAGACACTGTACTTCCCATCTCCAGGACTCAAGTCCGGCCTGCCGGTTTCCCTGAACCCCTTCATAAATGTTACTTTGCTCACACTCCAACAGCACGTCAAGTATTAAACACCATTTGTCTCCATTCACTCCTATCAAATACGCTCACGTATGCTTGCTGGAAGCCCAAGCCCTTCGCACACAAAACCTCCTTTACCTCCTCCCTCCAACCTTTCCTAGGCCGATCCCTACCCTGCCTTCCCTCCACTACAGATTTATACACTCTCGAAGTCATTCTGTTTTCCATTCTCTCTACATGTCCGAACCACCTCAACAACCCTTCCTCAGCCCTCTGGACAACAGTTTTGGTAATCCCGCACCTCCTCCTAACTTCCAAACTACAAATTATCTGCATTATATTCACACCACACATTGCTCTCAGACATGACATCTCCACTGCCTCCAGCCTTCTCCTTGCTGCAACATTCATCACCCATGCTTCACACCCATATAAGAGCATTGGGAAAACTATACTCTCATACATTCCCCTCTTTGCTTCCACGGACAAAGTTCTTTGTCTCCACAGACTCCTAAGTGCACCGCTCACCCTTTTCTCCTCATCAATTCTATGATTCACCTCATCCTTCATAGACCCATCTGCTGACACGTTCACTCCCAAATATCTGAATACATTCACCTCCTCCATACTCTCTCCCTCCTATCTGATATCCTATCTTCCGTCACCAAGTCTCTTTGTTATCCTCATAACCTTACTCTTACCTACATTCACTTTTAATTTTCTTCTTTTACATACCCTACCAAATTCATCCACCAACCTCTGCAACTTCTCTTCAGAATCTCCCAAAAGCACAGTGTCATCAGCAAAGAGCAACTATGAAAACTCTCACTTCGTGTTTGATTCTTTATCTTTTAACTCCACACCTCTTGCCAAGACCCTCGCATTCACTTCTCTTACAATCCCATCTATAAATATATTGAACAACCATGGTGACATCACACATCCTTGTCTAAGGCCTACTTTTACTGGGAAATAATCTCACTCTTTCCTACATACTCTAACTTGAGCCTCACTATCCTCGTAAAAACTCTTCACTGCTTTCAGTAACCTACCTCCTATACCATACACCTGCAACATCTGCCACATTGCCCTCCTATCCACCCTGTCATACGCCTTTTCCAAATCCATAAATGCCACACAAACCTCTTTAGCCTTATCTAAATACTGTTCACTTATATGTTTCAATGTAAACACTTGGTCTACACACCCCCTACCTTTCCTAAAGCCTCCTTGTTCATCTGCTATCCTACTCTCCGTCTTACTCTTAATTCTTTCAATAATAACTCTACCATACACTTTACCAGGTATACTCAACAGACTTATCCCCCTATAATTTTTGCACTCTCTTTTATCCCCTTTGCCTTTATACAAAGGAACTATGCACGCTCTCTGCCAATCCCTAGGTACCTTACCTTCTTCCATACATTTATTAAATAATAGCACCAACCACTCCAAAACTATATCCCCTCCTGCTTTTAACATTTCTATCTTCATCCCATCAATCCCTGCTGCCTTACCCCCTTTCATTCTACCCATTGCCTCACGAACTTCCCCCACACTCACAACTGGCTCTTCCTCACTCCTACAAGATGTTATTCCTCCTTGCCCTATACACAATAATCACAGCTTCCCTATCATCATCATTTAACAATTCCTCAAAATATTCCCTCCATCTTCCCGGTACCTCTAACTCTCCATTTAATAACTCTTCTCTCCTATCTTCAACTGACACATCAATTATTATTATAATTGTTATTATTTATATTATACATTACAACAGTAACTTCACATATTAACCTTCAAAAATCCTCTTCACAACGTGTCCAATAACACGCTTCAAATTTTTGTTAATTTTAGCAAATATAGAATTCAGTCCCTTTAGAATTTTTTAGGTGACCTTTGACCTTCCTTCACAGATTTCACAACAAAATATTCCAGATTGTGAATTCATAGGAGTTAACCAGAGTTTTTTCTGTTCATTTCAGACCAGAATTTATAAGAGACGTCAGTGACTCTTCAAAATATTTTTTTTTTTAATTTGAAAATTCGTGTAGTGCCTATAAACTTTCGTTTTAATGTCGGATAGTAAAGTTCGCAATAAACAAAAAGTTTTTATTACGTACTCGATTTTCTTTCATTAATTTGCGATTTTTAATATTAAAGGGAAAACATGATATATTTATTTTTCATTATATATTCAGATATTTTCTTTATTCGCGAAGTCAAATGTTCAAGAAAAATTTGTTAATGAAAATGTCTGTTGTTGCTACTCCTTCAGCTTTATTTTATTTGCAAGACAGATGTCTGAAAAGTAAAAAAAAAAAATCGAACGTGTTTCGTTCGATGTTTCTTTTCCTTGACTGTTTTTTTCAGCTGGATTGATCGTCCTCTTGCTCAGTATCCTTCAGGAAAATCATCTTTCCGTAAGCCAGTGTTTGCTGGATGGTCGCCTCCTAAGCCAGACTGCAGGCTTTGTTTACAGAGTGTGGGCTTCACGCTGTGTTTACACAGTGTGGTGTAAGGTAACTAGGCTGCAGGCTGTATTTACACAGTGTGGGGAAAGTTGCCAAGATGCAATCTGTGTTTACACAGTGGTGGGAAGGTGGCCAGGCTGCAAGCTGTGTTTACACAGTGTGGGGTAAAGTGGTCAGGGTGCAGGTTGTGTTTACACAGTGTGGGGTAAGGTGGCTAGGCTGCAGACTATGTTTAAACAGTGTGGGGTAAGGTGACCAGGCTGCAGGCTGTGTTTACACAGTGTGGGGAAGGTAGCCAGGCGGCAGGCTGTGTTTACACACTGTGGTGAAGGTGGCCAGGCTGCAGGCTGTATTTACACAGTGTGTGGTAAGGTGGCCAGGTTGCAGACTGTGTTTACACAGTGTGGGGAAGGTGGCCAGGCTACAGGCTGGGTTTATATAGTGTGGGGAAGGTGGACAGGCTACAGGCTGTGTTTACACAGTGTGGGGAAGTAAACAGGCTAATGGCTGTGTTTGCATATTATGGTAAATGTGACCATGCTGCAGACTGTGTTTACACAGTGTAAGGGAAGGTGGACGGGATGCAGGATGTGTTTACACAGTAATGGGAAGTTGGACAGGCTGCAAGCTGTGTTTACACAGTGTGGGTAAGGTGACCAGGCTTCAGGCTGTGTTTACACAATGTGGGGAAGGTAAACAGGCTAAAGGCTGTGTTTATATATTATGGGAAAGGTGGCCATGCTGCAGACTGTGTTTACACAGTGTGAGGGAAGGTGGACAGGATGCAGGATGTGTTTACACAGTAATGGGAAGCTGGACAGGCTGTAGGCTGTGTTTACACAGTGTGGGTAAGGTGACCAGGCTTCAAGCTGTGTTTACACATTGTGGGGAAGGTGGCCAGGCTGCAAACTGTGTTTACACAGTGTGGGTAAGGTGACCAGGCTTCAGGCTGTGTTTACACATTGTGGGGAAGGTGGCCAGGCTGCAAACTGTGTTTACACAGTGTGGGTAAGGTGACCAGGCTTCAGGCTGTGTTTACACAATGTGGGGAAGGTGGACAGGCTGCAAGCTGTGTTTACACAGTGTGGGGGAATGTAGACAGGCTGCAGGCTGTGTTTTCACAATGTGGGGAAGGTTGATAGGCTGCAGTACTTTCTTTACACAGAATGGAGAAGGTGGCCAGGTTGCAAACTGTGTTTACACAGTGTGGGTAAGGTGACCAGGCTTCAGGGTGTGTTTACACAATGTGGGGAAGGTGGACAGACTGTAAGCTGTGGTTACACATTGTGGAGGAAGGGTGGACAGGCTGCAGGCTGTGTTTACATAATGTGGGGAAGGTGGACAGGCTCCAAGCTGTGTTTACAGTGTGAGGAAGGTAGACAGGCTGCAAGCCGTGTTTACACGGTGTAGAGGGAGGGTTGACTGTATGCAGGCTGTTTTTACATAATGTAGAGAACGTGACCAGTCTGCAAGCTGTGTTTACACAGTGTGGGGAAGGTGGCCAGGCTGCAGGCTGTGTTTACACAATGTGGGGAAAGTGGACAGGCTGCAGGTTCTGTTTACACAGTCTGGGGGAAAGTGGCCAGGTTACAAGCTGTGTTTACACAGTGAGGGGAAGGTTACCAGGCATCAGGCAGTGTTTACTCAGTGTTGGGCAAGGGAGCCAGGCTAAAGACTGTGTTAGCACAGTGTGGGGAAGGTGACCAATCTGCAGGTTGCCTTTACACAGTGTGGGGGAAGATGATCAGGCTGCAGGCTGTATTTACAGAGTGTGAGGAAGGTGGTCAGGCTGCAGACTATTTCCACAGTGTGGTGAAGATGGACAGGCTGCAGGCTGTGTTTTCACAGTGTTTGGAAGGTGGACAGGCTGCAGTCTGTGTTGACACTGTGGGGAAGGTGGACAGCCTGCAGGCTGTGTTTACAGAGCGTGAGGAAGGTGGACAGGCTGCAGACTGTGTTTACACAGTGTTGGGAAGTTGGACAGGCTGCAGGCTGTGTTTTCACAGTGTTTGGGAAGGTGGACAGGCTGCAGTCTGTGTTGACACAGTGTGGGAAGGTGGACAGGCTGCAGGCTGTGTTTACAGAGTGTGAGGAAGGTGGACAGGCTGCAAGCTGTGTTTACAAAGTGTGGGGAATGTGGCCAGGCTGCAGACTGTGTTTACACAGTGTGGGGAAGGTGGACAGACTGCAGGCTGTATTTACACAGTGTGGGGAAGGTAGACAGGCTGCAGGCTGTGCTTACAATGTGTGAGAAAGGTGGACAGGTTGCACGCTGTATTTACATAGTGCGGGGAATGTGGACAGACTGCAGGCTGTGTTCATACAGTGTGGGGAAGATAGACAGGCTGCAGGCTGTGTTTACACATTAGGGAAGTTGGACAGACTGCAGGCTGCGTTTACACAGTGTGGGGAAGGTGGACAGGCTGCAGGTTGTGCTTACAATGTGTGAGGAAGGTGGACAGGCTGCAGGCTGTGGTTACAGAGTGTGAGGAAGGTGGACAGGCTGCAGGCTGTGTTTACACAGTGTGGAGAAAGTGGACAGGATGCAGGTTGTGTTTATACAGGGTGAGGAAGGTGGACAGGCTGCAGGCTGTGTTTACACAGTATTGGGAAGTTGGACAGGCTGTAGGCTGTGTTCACATAGTGTTGGGACGTTGGACAGGCTGCAGGCTGTGTTTACACAGTTTGGGGAAGGTGGACAGGCTGCAGGCTGTGTTTACACAATGTGGAGAAGGTGGACAGGCTGCAAGCTGTGTTTACACTGTGTGGGGAAATGTAGACAGGCTGCAGGCTCTGTTTTTACAATATGGCGAAGGTTGACAGGCTGCAGACTTTCTTTACACAGTGTGGAGAAGGTGGCCAGGTTGCAAACTGTGTTTACACAGTGTGGGTAAGGTGATCAGGCTTCAGGCTGTGTTTACACTGTGTGGGGAAGGTGGACAGACTGCAAGCTGTGTTTACATAGTGTGGAGGAAGGGTGGACAGGCTGCAGGCTGTGTTTACACAATGTGGGGAAAGTGGACAGGCTGCAGGTTCTGTTTGCACTGTGTGGAAAAGGTGGACAGACTGCAAGCTGTGTTTACACAGTGTGGAGGAAGGGTGGACAGGCTGCAGGCTGTGTTTACATAATGTGGGGAAGGTGGACAGGCTCCAAGCTGTGTTTACACAGTGTGAGGAAGGTGGACAGGCTGCAAGCTGTATTTACACAGTGTGGAAGGAGGGTGGACTGTCTGCAGGCTGTGTTTACATAATGTGGGGAACGTGACCAGTCTGCAAGCTGTGTTTACACAGTGTGTGGAAGGGGGACAGGCCGCAGACTGTGTTTCCACAGTGTGGGGAAGGTGGACAGGCTGCAGATTGTGTTTACACAGTGTGGGGAAGGTGGACAGGCTGCAGTCTGTGTTTACACAGTGTGGGGAAGGAGGACAGGCTGCAGACTGTGTTTCCACAGTGTGGGGAAGGTGGACAGGCTGCAGATTGTGTTTACACAGTGTGGGGAAGGTGGACAGGCTGCAGTCTGTGTTTACACAGTGTGGGGAAGGTGGACAGGCCTGCAGTCTGTGTTTACACAGTGTGGGGAAGGAGGACAGGCCTGCAGACTGTGTTTACACAGTGTGGGGAAGGTGGACAGGCTGCAGACTGTATTTACACAGTGTGGGGAAGGTGGACAGGCTGCAGACTGTGTTTACACAGTGTGGGGAAGGTGGACAGGCTGCAGACTGTGTTTACACAGTGTGGGGAAGGTGGACAGGCTGCAGACTATGTTTACACAGTGTTAGGAAGGTGGACAGGCTGTAGACTGTGTTTACACAGTGTGGGGAAGGTGGACAGGCTGCAGACTGTGTTTACACAGTGTGGTGAAGGTGGACAGGCTGCAGACTGTGTTTACACAGTGTGGGGAAGGTGAACAGGCTGCAGACTGTGTTTACACAGTGTGGGGAAGGTGGACAGGCTGCAGACTGTGTTTACACAGTGTGCGGAAGGTGGACAGGCTGCAGACTGTGTTTACACAGTGTGGGGAAGGTGGACAGGCTGCAGACTGTGTTTACACAGTGTGGGGAAGGTGGACAGGCTGCAGACTGTGTTTACACAGTGTGGGGAAAGTGGACAGGCTGCAGACTGTGTTTACACAGTGTGGGGAAGGTGGACAGGCTGCAGACTGTGTTTACACAGTGTGGGGAAGGTGGACAGGCTGCAGACTGTGTTTACACAGTGTGGGGAAGGTGGACAGGCTGCAGACTGTGTTTACACAGTGTGGGGAAGGTGGACAGGCTGCAGACTGTGTTTACACAGTGTGGGGAAGGTGGACAGGCTGCAGACTGTGTTTACACAGTGTGGGGAAGGTGGACAGGCTGCAGACTGTGTTTACACAGTGTGGGGAAGATGGACAGGCTGCAGACTGTGTTTACACAGTGTGGGGAAGGTGGACAGGCTGCAGACTGTGTTTACACAGTGTGGGGAAGGTGGACAGGCTGCAGTCTGTGTTTACACAGTGTGGGGAAGGTGGACAGGCTGCAGACTGTGTTTACACAGTGTGGGGAAGGTGGACAGGCTGCAGTCTGTGTTTACACAGTGTGGGGAAGGTGGACAGGCTGCAGTCTTTGTTTACACAGTGTGGGGAAGGTGGACAGGCTGCAGACTGTGTTTACACAGTGTGCGGAAGGTGGACAGGCTGCAGACTGTGTTTACACAGTGTGGGGAAGGTGAACAGGCTGCAGACTGTGTTTACACAGTGTGGGGAAGGTGGACAGGCTGCAGACTGTGTTTACACAGTGTGCGGAAGGTGGACAGGCTGCAGACTGTGTTTACACAGTGTGGGGAAGGTGGACAGGCTGCAGACTGTGTTTACACAGTGTGGGGAAGGTGGACATGCTGCAGACTGTGTTTACACAGTGTGGGGAAAGTGGACAGGCTGCAGACTGTGTTTACACAGTGTGGGGAAGGTGGACAGGCTGCAGACAGTGTTTACACAGTGTGGGGAAGGTGGACAGGCTGCAGGCTGTGTTTACACAGTGTGGGGAAGGTGGACAGGCTGCAGACTGTGCTTACACAGTGTGGGGAAGGTGGACAGGCTGCAGACTGTGTTTACACAGTGTGGGGAAGGTGGACAGGCTGCAGACTGTGTTTACACAGTGTGAGGAAGGTGGACAGGCTGCAAGCTGTGTTTACACAGTGTGGAAGGAGGGTGGACTGTCTGCAGGCTGTGTTTACATAATGTGGGGAACGTGACCAGTCTGCAAGCTGTGTTTACACAGTGTGTGGAAGGGGGACAGGCCGCAGACTGTTTCCACAGTGTGGGGAAGGTGGACAGGCTGCAGATTGTGTTTACACAGTGTGGGGAAGGTGGACAGGCTGCAGTCTGTGTTTACACAGTGTGGGGAAGGAGAACAGGCTGCAGACTGTGTTTCCACAGTGTGGGGAAGGTGGACAGGCTGCAGTCTGTGTTTACACAGTGTGGGGAAGGTGGACAGGCCTGCAGTCTGTGTTTACACAGTGTGGGGAAGGAGGACAGGCCTGCAGACTGTGTTTACACAGTGTGGGGAAGGTGGACAGGCTGCAGACTGTATTTACACAGTGTGGGGAAGGTGAACAGGCTGCAGACTATGTTTACACAGTGTGGGGAAGGTAGACAGGCTGTAGACTGTGTTTACACAGTGTGGGGAAGGTGGACAGGCTGCAGACTGTGTTTACACAGTGTGGTGAAGGTGGACAGGCTGCAGACTGTGTTTACACAGTGTGGGGAAGGTGGACAGGCTGCAAGCTGTGTTTACACAGTGTGGAAGGAGGGTGGACTGTCTGCAGGCTGTGTTTACATAATGTGGGGAACGTGACCAGTCTGCAAGCTGTGTTTACACAGTGTGTGGAAGGGGGACAGGCCGCAGACTGTGTTTACACAGTGTGGGGAAGGTGGACAGGCTGTAGATTGTGTTTACACAGTGTGGGGAAGGTGGACAGGCTGCAGTCTGTGTTTACACAGTGTGGGGAAGGAGGACAGGCTGCAGACTGTGTTTCCACAGTGTTGGGAAGGTGGACAGGCTGCAGATTGTGTTTACACAGTGTGGGGACGGTGGACAGGCTGCAGTCTGTGTTTACACAGTGTGGGGAAGGTGGACAGGCCTGCAGTCTGTGTTTACACAGTGTGGGGAAGGAGGACAGGCCTGCAGACTGTGTTTACACAGTGTGGGGAAGGTGGACAGGCTGCAGACTGTATTTACACAGTGTGGGGAAGGTGAACAGGCTGCAGACTGTGTTTACACAGTGTGGGGAAGGTGGACAGGCTGCAGACTGTGTTTACACAGTGTGGGGAAGGTGGACAGGCTGCAGACTATGTTTACAAAGTGTGGGGAAGGTGGACAGGCTGTAGACTGTGTTTACACAGTGTGGGGAAGGTGGACAGGCTGCAGACTGTGTTTACACAGTGTGGCGAAGGTGGACAGGCTGCAGACTGTGTTTACACAGTGTGGGGAAGGTGAACAGGCTGCAGACTGTGTTTACACAGTGTGGGGAAGGTGGACAGACTGCAGACTGTGTTTACACAGTGTGCGGAAGGTGGACAGGCTGCAGACTGTGTTTACACAGTGTGGGGAAGGTGGACAGGCTGCAGACTGTGTTTACACAGTGTGGGGAAGGTGGACAGGCTGCAGACTGTGTTTACACAGTGTGGGGAAAGTGGACAGGCTGCAAACTGTGTTTACACAGTGTGGGGAAGGTGGACAGGCTGCAGACTGTGTTTACACAGTGTGGGGAAGATGGACAGGCTGCAGACTGTGTTTACACAGTGTGGGGAAGGTGGACAGGCTGCAGACTGTGTTTACACAGTGTGGGGAAGGTGGACAGGCTGCAGTCTGTGTTTACACAGTGTGGGGAAGGTGGACAGGCTGCAGACTGTGTTTACACAGTGTGGGGAAGGTGGACAGGCTGCAGTCTGTGTTTACACAGTGTGGGGAAGGTGGACAGGCTGCAGTCTGTGTTTACACAGTGTGGGGAAGGTGGACAGGCTGCAGTCTGTGTTTACACAGTGTGCGGAAGGTGGACAGGCTGCAGACTGTGTTTACACAGTGTGGGGAAGGTGAACAGGCTGCAGACTGTGTTTACACAGTGTGGGGAAGGTGGACAGGCTGCAGACTGTGTTTACACAGTGTGCGGAAGGTGGACAGGCTGCAGACTGTGTTTACACAGTGTGGGGAAGGTGGACAGGCTGCAGACTGTGTTTACAAAGTGTGGGGAAGGTGGACAGGCTGCAGACTGTGTTTACACAGTGTGGGGAAAGTGGACAGGCTGCAGACTGTGTTTACACAGTGTGGGGAAGGTGGACAGGCTGCAGACTGTGTTTACACAGTGTGGGGAAGGTGGACAGGCTGCAGGCTGTGTTTACACAGTGTGGGGAAGGTGGACAGGCTGCAGACTGTGTTTACACAGTGTGGGGAAGGTGGACAGGCTGCAGACTGTGTTTACACAGTGTGGGGAAGGTGGACAGGCTGCAGACTGTGTTTACACAGTGTGGGGAAGGTGGACAGGCTGCAGACTGTGTTTACACAGTGTGGGGAAGGTGGACAGCCTGCAGTCTGTGTTTACACAGTGTGGGGAAGGTGGACAGGCTGCAGTCTGTGTTTACACAGTGTGGGGAAGGTGGACATGCTGCAGTCTGTGTTTACACAGTGTGGGGAAGGTGGACAGGCTGCAGTCTGTGTTTACACAGTGTGGAGAAGGTGGACAGGCTGCAGACTGTGTTTACACAGTGTGGGGAAGGTGGACAGGCTGCAGACTGTGTTTACACAGTGTGGGGAAGGTGGACAGGCTGCAGACTGTGTTTACACAGTGTGGGGAAGGTGGACAGGCTGCAGACTGTGTTTACACAGTGTGGAGAAGGTGGACAGGCTGCAGACTGTGTTTACACAGTGTGGGGAAGGTGGACAGGCTGCAGACTGTGTTTATACAGTGTGGGGAAGGTGGACAGGCTGCAGTCTGTGTTTACACAGTGTGGAGAAGGTGGACAGGCTGCAGACTGTGTTTACACAGTGTGGGGAAGGTGGACAGGCTGCAGACTGTGTTTACACAGTGTGGGGAAGGTGGACAGGCTGCAGACTGTGTTTACACAGTGTGGGGAAAGTGGACAGGCTGCAGTCTGTGTTTAGACAGTGTGGAGAAGGTGGACAGGCTGCAGACTGTGTTTACACAGTGTGGGGAAGGTGGACAGGCTGCAGACTGTGTTTACACAGTGTGGGGAAGGTGGACAGGCTGCAGACTGTGTTTACACAGTGTGGGGAAGGTGGACAGGCTGCAGACTGTGTTTACACAGTGTGGAGAAGGTGGACAGGCTGCAGACTGTGTTTACACAGTGTGGGGAAGGTGGACAGGCTGCAGACTGTGTTTACACAGTGTTTGGAAGGTGGACAGGCTGCAGACTGTGTTTACACAGTGTGGGGAAGGTGGACAGGCTGCAGTCTGTGTTTACACAGTGTGGGGAAGGTGGACAGGCTGCAGACTGTGTTTACACAGTGTGGGGAAGGTGGACAGGCTGCAGTCTGTGTTTACACAGTGTGGGGAAGGTGGACAGGCTGCAGTCTGTGTTTACACAGTGTGGGGAAGGTGGACAGGCTGCAGTCTGTGTTTACACAGTGTGGGGAAGGTGGACAGGCTGCAGTCTGTCTTTACACAGTGTGGGGAAGGTGGACAGGCTGCAGTCTGTGTTTACACAGTGTGGGGAAGGTGGACAGGCTGCAGTCTTTGTTTACACAGTGTGGGGAAGGTGGACAGGCTGCAGTCTGTGTTGACACAGTGTGGGGAAGGTGGACAGGCTGCAGTCTGTGTTTACACAGTGTGGGGAAGGTGGACAGGCTGCAGACTGTGTTTACACAGTGTGGGGAAGGTGGACAGGCTGCAGACTGTGTTTACACAGTGTTTGGAAGGTGGAAAGGCTGCAGACTGTGTTTACACAGTGTGGGGAAGGTGGACAGGCTGCAGTCTGTGTTTACACAGCTTGGGGAAGGTTGACAGGCTGCAGTCTGTGTTTACACAGTGTGGGGAAGGTGGACAGGCTGCAGTTTGTGTTTACACAGTGTGGGGAAGGTGGACAGGCTGCAGTCTGTGTTTACACAGTGTGGGGAAGGTGGACAGGCTGCAGTCTGTGTTGACACAGTGTGGGGAAGGTGGACAGGCTGCAGTCTGTGTTTACACAGTGTGGGGAAGGTGGACAGGCTGCAGTCTGTGTTTACACAGTGTGGGGAAGGTGGACAGGCTGCAGTCTGTGTTTACACAGTGTGGGGAAGGTGGACAGGCTGCAGTCTGTGTTTACACAGTGTGGGGAAGGTGGACAGGCTGCAGTCTGTGTTGACACAGTGTGGGGAAGGTGGACAGGCTGCAGGCTGTGTTTACACAGTGTGGGGAAGGTGGACAGGCTGCAGTCTGTGTTGACACAGTGTGGGGAAGGTGGACAGGCTGCAGTCTGTGTTTACACAGTGTGGGGAAGGTGGACAGGCTGCAGTCTGTGTTGACACAGTGTGGGGAAGGTGGACAGGCTGCAGGCTGTGTTTACACAGTGTGGGGAAGGTGGACAGGCTGCAGTCTGTGTTGACACAGTGTGGGGAAGGTGGACAGGCTGCAGTCTGTGTTTACACAGTGTGGGGAAGGTGGACAGGCTGCAGTCTGTGTTGACACAGTGTGGGGAAGGTGGACAGGCTGCAGTCTGTGTTGACACAGTGTGGGGAAGGTGGACAGGCTGCAGTCTGTGTTGACACAGTGTGGGGAAGGTGGACAGGCTGCAGTCTGTGTTGACACAGTGTGGGGAAGGTGGACAGGCTGCAGTCTGTGTTGACACAGTGTGGGGAAGGTGGACAGGCTGCAGGTAGTGTGGAAACTTTTGGAAGATAGAGGGGATATATGAGTAATAATGACCTTCAGGTCAATCATTACCCTCTGATTCATCTCCTCCTCCAACTCCCCCTCCTCCTCCTCCTCCTCCTCCTCCTCCTCCTCCTCCTCCTCCTCCTCCTCCTCCTCCTCCTCCTCCCTACTCCTGCTACTCCTCCTCATGCAACTTTTCCTCCTGCTACTCCTTCTCCTTCTACTCCTCCTCCTGTTGCTACTCCTGCTACTCCTTCTCTTCCTAACCTCTTCTTCCTCTCTTTCCCTTTCTCTTGTCTATCACCTTCGCTACCACCGTCACCACCACCACCACCATCACTACCATTACTGTCACCACAACCACCACCATCACTGCAATTACTATCATCACAACCACCACCATCACTATCATTACTGTCACCACAACCACCACCATTACTACCATTACTGTCACCACCAACATCAGTACCATTACTGTCACCACAACCACCACCATTACTACCATTACTGTCACCACCAACATCAGTACCATTACTGTCACCACAACCACCACCATCACTACCATTACTGTTACCACAACCACCACCATCACTACCATTACTGTCACCACCACCACCACCACCATCACTACAATTACTGTTACCACAACCACCACCATCACTACCATTACTGTCACCACCACCATCACTACCATTACTGTCACCACCAACATCACTACCATTACTGTCACCACCACCATCACTACCATTACTGTCACCACCAACATCACTACCATTACTGTCACCACCACCACCACCATCATTACCATTACTGTCACCACCATCACTACCATTACTGTCATCGCCACCATCGCTACCATTACTCTCACCACCACCATCACTACAATTACTGTCACCACCATCATTACTACCACCACTACCATCACTTCCATTACTCTCACCACCACCACCACCATCGCTGCCACAACTATCACTACCATTACTCTCACCACCACCGCCATCATCACTATCACCACCACCATCACGACCGTTAGGGTCGCCACAATCATCACTACCACCTCCACCATTACTGTCACCACCAACATCACTACCACCACCACCATAAAAACAAAAACAGCAACAACAACCTCTGCAACTACCACCACAATAACAACCACCACCACAACTACCACCACCACAACTACCACCATCACAACTACCACCACCACAACTAACACCACCACAACAACCACCACCACAACTAACACCACCACAACAACCACTACCACAGCTACCACCACCACAACTACCATCACCACAACTAACACCACCACAACAACCACCACAACTAACACCACCACAACAACCACTACCACAGCTACCACCACCACAACTACCACCACCACAACTAACACTACCACAACAACCACCACCACAACTAACACCACCACAACAACCACTACCACAGCTACCACCACCACAACTACCACCACCACAACTACCACCACCACAACTAACACCACCACAACAACCACCACCACAACTAACACCACCACAACAACCACTACCACAGCTACCACCACCACAACTACCACCACCACAACTACCACCACCATAACTACCACCACCACCACAACAACCACTACCACAACTTCCACCACCACAACTACCACCACCACAACTACCACCATCACAACTACCACCACCACAACTACCACCACCGTATCTACTACCACCACCATAACTACCACCATCACAACTACCACCACCACAACTACCACCACCGTATCTACTACCACCACCATAACTACCACCATCACAACTACCACCACCACAACTACCACCACCGTATCTACTACCACCACCACAACTACCACCACCACAACTACCACCATCACAACTACCACCACCACAACTACCACCACCGTATCTACTACCACCACCATAACTACCACCATCACAACTACCACCACCACAACTACCACCACCGTATCTACTACCACCACCACAACTACCACCATCACAACTACCACCACCACAACTACCACCACCGTATCTACTACCACCACCACAACTACCACCACCGTATCTACTACCACCACCACAACTACCACCACCACAACTACCACCACCGTATCTACTACCACCACCACAACTACCACCACCACAACTACCACCACCGTATCTACTACCACCACCATAACTACCACCATCACAACTACCACCACCACAATTACCACCACCGTATCTACTACCACCACCACAACTACCACCACTACAACTACCACCATCACCAACATTTCAACACGCCTTCTGAACAACAACGTCATTAGTGAAACTACACAAAATTTTCCTGGAACTTAATGAAGGTCATAGGAGGGGGGAGGGAAGAGGGGGGAGGGGGAGGGGGAGGGGGGAGGGGGGGAGGGGGAGGGGGAGGGGGAGGGGTAGGGGGGGAGGGGAGGGGGAGGGGGAGGGGGAGGGGAGGGGAGGGGGAGGGGGAGAGGGGAGGGGGAAGCAAACTTTGCGACCCATTAAGGTCAATTATCCCCACAAAATGCAAGTTCAAACACTTCCCGTGCGTGTTCAGTTCTTGTTCCTTCTTTCGTGTCGTTCAGATCGTTCCAAAAATTTTTAATTCGAACTTTATTATCGGCTTTACATAGAACAGTAAAGCAGTTGGGGTTTTATTGTGTGTAAATGCACTCCCCCCTTCCCTCTTGGTCCCCCACGGGCTCTTGTTCCAGGGCACGAGAGGCGAACTGGTGACAGGTCTTTTGTTACTGCTCAGTGCGTGTTCCGGTGTCGATGTTCAGCGTGTTCTTCGGTGCTATTGGTCGCTGTGTTCTTCGGTGTTATTCGTCGCTGTGTTCTTAGATGTTATTAGTTGCTGTGTTCTTCGGTGTTATTGATCGCCGTGTTCTTCGGTGTTATTGGTCGCTGTGTTCTTCGGTTATTCGTCGCTGTTCTTAGCTGTTATTAGTTGCTGTGTTCTTCGGTGTTATTGATCGCCGTGTTCTTGGGTGTTATTCGTCGCTGTTCTTAGATGTTATTAGTTGCTGTGTTCTTCGGTGTTATTGATCGCCGTGTTCTTCGGTGTTATTGGTCGCCGTGTTCTTCGATGTTATTGATCGCTGTGTTATTCAGTGATATTGGTCGCTTTTTTCTTCGGTGTTATTGATCACTGTGTTCTTCGGTGTTACTGGTCGTTGTGTTCTTCGGTGTTACTGGTCGCTGTGTTAATGGTCGCCGTGTTCTTCGGTATTTACGATCAGTGTGTTCTTCTGTGTTCTCTGCACTGTGAGGCTCGTGAGGCGCACTTCCGCCCTTACGTTCCTCGTTCTCTAGAGTAAGAACGTCTGGAGAACGAGAGAGAGAGAGAGAGAGAGAGAGAGAGAGAGAGAGAGAGTTATCACCGCGGCGCTACGTCACTGCTGCTCAGAATAAATCGATCTGAAGAGATTAAGAAAATCCACCAAAATAAATTGAAAGAATTTTTAAATTTAAGGGAATAAAAATAGACCTAAATGGAACGTTTCGAACACCTCAGTGGAATGTAGAAAACTACAGTGAAATAAATTGAAATTCCTCGGTCGTTAGCTGATAGTTGATTGTTAGTTAGTGTAGCACAGGTACTGCGTGTTTGTTCATGTTTGTTTCTCGTCAGCGTGAAGACAGTGTATATACACCGAGAGGTGTATATACACTGTCTCACGGTGTATATATACACACACACACTGAGTATTTAGGGATTAAGAATATTCCACACTGGTGGTGAACAGGTAACGTGCAGCCTTATAACCATCGTGTAGTCGAGAGGCTTCAAACCCACCCAGTTAACCTAGCAAGCAGTGTACACTCTCCGTGTGAAGTTACTGAGGATAGCACCTCAGTGTCAGTGTCACGTCTCTTGAAAGTACTTACTAAGTGTTACCGATGTAAACTCCTGCGCATACGTGCTAGTTTACCTTCTACGTGGAGTAATACAAGTCATCACAAGTAAGTGCTACTTCAACTGCAACTCGCCTCTCATACCAGTCTATGGTAAGATATTTTTCACAGCATTTGTAAAATAAGTCTTAATATTCCGTTTGTTAACGTTTTCGTGTACGTTTTTTCCACGCTTCATCCACGTTTGAACGTAAAATTAACGTAAGTGTTTGTTAATCTCGTCACGTAACATGGTAAGTGTTCTTTGACTTTTTTTTCCAGTTGCTCTTTAAACACTTGCAACATTTAGTCTGTAGTCATTAAAAGTGGTTTGTAGCTGGGTGGTAGTGCCTTCGGTTCACAACTGATGAACCCGGGCTCAATCCTAGGACGGGGGGAGCTGTGGTTTGCTTAGGTAGTCCCGTAGTTACCCAGTAGTAATCAGACATCAGGGTGTTAGGTACCTGGGTGATAGGCACTTGGGTGTTAGACACCTGGGTGTGAGTTAAGTGTTATGGATGGTGTGGTGCAAAGTGCTAGATTACATTAGACAGTAATGAGCTATGTAACGAACTGAATTAGAATGGGTGTAACCTTAGACTGTCAGGTCGTTGGATTGACTGTTGACTGGAGTGTGCTGACTGAGCCAGCCTCAACTTCAACAAGATGTATTCCAGTTACTGCCTTATCCAAGGAAGGTATCCTTGTATTTCCTAACTTGTAATTCCTAATACCACTCCGCTCATTACAATGATTACATCCCTGTCTTCTCCTTCCCCAAGATGCTGTATGATTCCACGGATTTAGTGCTTCCCCATCGTAGTAGTAATGGTAATAGTTAATAATAGTTTAATTAACTCGAGCAAGATAATGTTTGATTGGCACTGACCAGGATAGGTGCCATACTAGTGCCTTGTATAATTCTCTCTCCCTCCTTACTTCATTCTCTCATTCCTACATACGTACGTACGTACGCTAGCAGTAACAAGAGACATGTGAAGAAGGGGGGATACGTTGATGGGGAGGGAGGTTGACCTTTCGTGCTTGCGTATTCATTACGCATGAGTTGTGCGTCGCCAGCGTTTTTGTTCGTCTGTCATTGAAGTCACCTTGTGTCATCTGTCAATTAAATCCCGTCCTCCCTCCTCCTACTCTCTTAACTCTCTTGTTTCAATCTCTTTAGTGTATAATCTTCTCGTGTCTCTCAAAATCTATTTGAACTCTTTTGGAAAGTCATTCGAAGCTAATTTGGACAATATGTTGAGTTTCGCCTCTAGTTACGTGGGGCTGAACTAGTTATGTGGAGGGGGTTGGATTAGGCACTCGGCTTCGGTATCGTGGGGTTGGATCAGTATCATGGGGTTGGATTAGTTTAAAGAATTTCACCACTGGTAGGATATAGAACATAACACAAGAAAGAAGGAACACTGCACCAGGTCTACTGCCCTATGTGAGGCAGGTTCAATTCTCCCACCGGCGTAAGCCAATGCCTTGACCTAGTGAGGTCAGACACGTCACTTAAGGGAGGAGCACGGCATCCGACCTAGTAGATCAAGCTAGTCGGGTCCAACTCGCACCCACCCGCACCCACTCATGTATTTATCAGATTTATTTTTAAAACTACACAATACTCGACGATACTCGGGAGTTTGTTCCACTAATCCACAACTCTATTAACAAACCAGTGCTTTCCTATATCCTTCTTGAATCTGAATTTTTCCAATTTAAAACCATTGCTGCGAGTCCTGTCTGTTAGATATTTTTAGCACGCTATTTATATCCCCTTTATTAATTCATGTTTTCCATTTATACACCTTAATCATATCCCCCCCTAATTCTACGCCTTTCGAGAGAGTGCAGATTCAAGGCCCTCAGTCAGTCCTCATAGGGAAGATTTCTGATACATGGGATCAACTTTGTCATCCTCCTTTGTACGTTTTCCAGTGCACTTGCATCCATTCTGTAATACGGTGACCAAAACTGCTCAGTATAATCTAAATGAGGCCTAACCAAAGATATACAGAGTTGAACAACTTGAGGACTTCTATTTTTTTTTATGTTTCTAGACATGAAGCCAAGAATTCTGTTAGCTTTATTGCGAACACTTATGCACTGTTGTCTTGGTTTCAGATTACTGCTAACCAGAACTCCGAAATCCTTTTCGCAATTCGTAATATTAAGATCTACATTAATTACTGTATATGTGGCATGGTTATTTTCCTGTCCAACATTTAGAACTTTGCATTTGTCTATATTAAACTGCATCTGCCACTTCTCCGACCACTGCATCAGTCTATTCAAATCATCCTGGAGTGCTCTAATGTCCTCATAGGAATGAATTGGACGGCCTATTTTGGTGTCATCAGCAAATTTGCTTATGTCGCTATTTATTCCCTCATCTGTCGTTTATGCAAACTGTGAACAGTAAGGGGCCCAACACTGACCCCCGTGGAACACCGCTTGTGACGTGCCTCCATTCTGATTTCTCCCCATTTATGCAAACACTCTGCTGCCTATTTGTCGACCATGCCTCTACCCAGGAAAAATCTCTCCTATTCCGTGTGCCTTAAGTTTCCTCAATAGCCTCTGATGTGGAACTCTATCGAAAGCCTTACTGAAGTCCATATACACAATATCATATTCATTACCATGATCTACCTCCTCAAATACCTTAGTGAAAAAAGTTAGTAAATTCGTAAGACAGGAACGCCCCTTTGTAAAACCGTGTTGAGATTCATTAACCAAATTATGCCTTTCAAGATGGCTTCGAATTGCTTCAGCAATTATTGATTCCATAGATCTACCACCTATGGAGGTAAGGTTTGTTGGTCTATAGTTCGAAGCTAAGGACCCGTCACCTACCTTGTAAATAGGTATTACATTTGCCATTTTTCCACTTGTCTGGCACTATGCCAGTTGGTAGTGATACATTGAAAAGATTAGACAAAAGTTTTCTAAGTTCCTCTTCACATTCCTTTAAAACCCTCGCAAACAGTTCATCAGGACCTGGGGATTTGTTAGGTTTTAATTTCTCTATTTGTCCGAGGACCATGTCACTAGTTACCCTAATCGTGCATAGTTTATCACCTGTTCTACATAATTTATTATCTCTGGCATTTCGCTAGTATCTTCCTGAGTAAAAACTGAGAGTAGGTATTGAAAAGTTCACACATTTCCTTATCATTGTCAGTGATCTGACCTCAGTTACTCTTAAGTGAGCCTATCTTGTCCCTAATCTTACTTCTGTATGCTAGTTGGTCCGAAGATTTCGCCAAATAGTGGGCTATAACACTGTGTGGCTCCCTTAAGAACTTAGCCCTACCCCACGAAAATAATAAATTAATATGCCAACAATATAATTTTAATAATTTAATCTGTTAACATTATCAACAATAACAATAGAATTAGCCTACAAATTATTTAATTATCTTCGCATACACTTCACAGTGTACGTAAGTTAATGTACGTGGTGTACGCACATTAATGTTCACACGGTGTAAGAACATGAGAATAGTTGGGCATGGCAGCAGGTCTACTGGCCCATGCTAGGCAGGTCTCTCACACCCAGGCACATCAGCTCGTATACCCATCCGAGCACTATATTGAAAGCTGTCCAAAGTTATGGTCTCAGTGACGCTACGTACGACTCACTTCCACTCATCCACAACTCTATTGACAAACTATTTCTTTCTTTCGCCCTTACTTAATCTAAATTTGTCCAACTTAAATTTATATCTGCGAGTACTGTCTTGGTTAGATATTTTCAGCACTATATTCATATACTCCCTTATTTCCAGCTTTCTCTTCGCACACTTCAGTCGTATCCTCCCTAATTCTGCGTCTTCCCAGAGTGCAAATTCTGTCCCTTTAGCTCATCCTCGCAGGGGAGAAAAAAGCTTCCGCTATATGAGATAACTTAAATGTTTTCCAGAAATTTATATTCACTCAGGAATATGGAAACGACAATTGGGCAGCATAGTTTGAGGTCTTACTAAAGATATATAACACTGATGTATAGCCTGAAGACTTTTATTATTTATGTTTCTTGGTATAAAACCAAGAATGCCATTAGCTGTATTACGAACACTTATATGCACTGTTGTCTTGGCTTTAAATTTTTGTCCAAACTGAACTAAACCTTTTTCTCGTTTAGTTTGACTAAGCTCTATATTATTTAGCTTCTAAGTACCGTAGTTGTTTTTTTTTTCTATGAATGGAACCTTACATTTGCCAACATTAAACTGCATTTGCCACTTCTCCGACCAAAATATCAATCTATTCACGATGGAGAGAAAGTGTTTTCAGTACCGACACGATGGATAGACACAAATGCAGTATAATGCTATCCTTTATTGACAACGTTTCGCCCACATAGTGGGCTTTATGAAGTCACTGACATATATGTTTGTGACTTGATATAGCCCACTATTTGGACAAAACGTATTTATCCATCCAGCTACTCCGAATTAATAACGAGGGTCCCAATACTAACCCCTGAGGCACATTGCTTGAAATGGATCCCTCTCTTGATTCCCCCCCCCCTCCTCCCATTTAAGCGAATTCTGCTACCTGTCGGTCAACCAGGTCTTGAGTATGCGTTGCTACTTTGGCTCCTGTGTGGAACTTTCATCAGACGGTTGTGAAGTCCATATGCACAATATCGTACATAATTTATTCTCGCGCTGTCCTATAGAATTAGTGAACTTTGGAATTTCGTTTGCATCTCGTACTACAAAATGGAGGATATAAGTTTTAAATATGGTAAGCTGACTTGAGTTAGTCAAGTGGTATCATTATTTCCCTAATCCTGGTCTCCTCTGTTTCGCCTGTAAATCTTTTAGGAATACATGTGGCTCGGGCAGCTTGCACGATGCTCTGAAACAATGTTACATTGACAACCTCCACCATCAGTCACGACTCTGGCTTGCTCACCCCCGGCCAGGTGACCTCTCTCCAAGTCGCTAAGGTAACCAATCAATCCTACTAAATCTGTGGTATATAACTTAATTATCGTTATTTAGGTAATTTCATGAGGTACTGTAACTTTACGATTTGTGATCGCTCTCTCCACTCCACTCGGCTTGTCATAAATTGTTTAAAAAAATCAGTTTTGGACTGTTTCTAGAGTGGCTGGATTCGGCATTTGGTTTCTTATTGTTCCAAACAATTTGGTTGAAGTTAATGTATTAAAACTACATATTCATATCTTGGATATCTTAGTAAATTCGTCCCATAGCAAACCGTGGTCACTGTGTAGGTTTGGAGGCTAATAACTCGCACCTCGGATTAGTTTTTCACTCTCATCCAGAAACTGCAGCCAGTATAGATTCTAGTTTTATTTCTGATGCAACAGTTTATATTTTCCGTGACGAATACAAATCCTCTCCCTTCCCTGGTGACTCTGTGTTGAATAATTTATGTCTCCTGTGTGAAGTATTCAGCAACTGTATCCCTATTTTTCAGACTGAATCGGGTCTCTGTTACTTCAGTTATCTGTATCCTGCACATACAATTAACCTTATTTCGTCTGTTTTATTTCTGACTTTCCGAGTTTTTAGTATCATAAAAGTTAAGGTCATTAACCACTCGCCGCCTTCCTCTTCCTGTGTGTGGACTTTGTTTATATCGGTAACTCTTGTGAGCTATCACTTTCTCTGAGCGATTTTCTACAGTATCGTGACATTTCTCGCTTATTTCCTATTTATTTCTTATTTCCTAGTACCGTCGCCCCTTCGTTCTCTACACGCAGGTCTTCTCTCATTCCTTTGCCAAGATCATTGCCTCCAGCACTGAGACAGACCACGGGGTTGTTCACATAATGTAAATAGCCCCATCTTGCATAATTATCTAACATGTTAGATAACTATCTAACACGTTAGATAACCTGCTAATGCTATCATGCCCGTAAGGTCCCTGTAGACTACACCTTCAACTTCACCCTCATCCACCAGTTGCAGAACGCTCGGTCCACATATATAATTTACGAGTACCCTACAGTAAGCATCTCCTCGTCTTTGTGTAAAGACACCGGTCCTTCACCTGTCCTCGCTCATCAACACTAAAGACACCGGTCCTTCACCTGTCCTCGCTCATCAACACTAAAGACACCGGTCCTTCACCTGTCCTCGCTCATCAACACTAAAGACACCGGTCCTTCACCTGTCCTCGCTCATCAACACTAAAGACACCGGTCCTTCACCTGTCCTCGCTCATCAACACTAAAGACACCGGTCCTTCACCTGTCCTCGCTCATCAACACTAAAGACACCGGTCCTTCACCTGTCCTCGCTCATCAACACTAAAGACACCGGTCCTTCACCTGTCCTCGCTCATCAACACTAAAGACACCGGTCCTTCACCTGTCCTCGCTCATCAACACTAAAGACACCGGTCCTTCACCTGTCCTCGCTCATCAACACTAAAGACACCGGTCCTTCACCTGTCCTCGCTCATCAACACTAAAGACACCGGTCCTTCACCTGTCCTCGCTCATCAACACTAAAGACACCGGTCCTTCACCTGTCCTCGCTCATCAACACTAAAGACACCGGTCCTTCACCTGTCCTCGCTCATCAACACTAAAGACACCGGTCCTTCACCTGTCCTCGCTCATCAACACTAAAGACACCGGTCCTTCACCTGTCCTCGCTCACCAACACTAAAGACACCGGTCCTTCACCTGTCCTCGCTCACCAACACTAAAGACACCGGTCCTTCACCTGTCCTCGTTCACCAACACTAAAGACACCGGTCCTTCACCTGTCCTCGCTCACCAACACTAAAGACACCGGTCCTTCACCTGTCCTCGTTCACCAACACTAAAGACACCGGTCCTTCACCTGTCCTCGCTCACCAACACTAAAGACACCGGTCCTTCACCTGTCCTCGCTCACCAACACTAAAGACACCGGTCCTTCACCTGTCCTCGCTCACCAACACTAAAGACACCGGTCCTTCACCTGTCCTCGCTCATCAACACTAAAGACACCGGTCCTTCACCTGTCCTCGCTCACCAACACTAAAGACACCGGTCCTTCACCTGTCCTCGCTCACCAACACTAAAGACACCGGTCCTTCACCTGTCCTCGCTCACCAACACTAAAGACACCGGTCCTTCACCTGTCCTCGCTCACCAACACTAAAGACACCGGTCCTTCACCTGTCCTCGCTCACCAACACTAAAGACACCGGTCCTTCACCTGTCCTCGCTCACCAACACTAAAGACACCGGTCCTTCACCTGTCCTCGCTCACCAACACTCGTCTTCAAATATAACAAAGCTATTTTTTTTTATTTTCGCTCAAGGTCGCTTCTTGGATCCTTCTCAGTCTCATCTTTCCTTTATTTCATAAAATTTTCCATGCATACCCTTTCACTTTGTTACTGTTAAAATGTTCCACATTGATACCCTCTACACCATCGCCTGCTCTGTATGACCCTTGTAGGTTTAGCGCTTCTTTTTGATTATGATGATCCACACCATCGCAATATTACACTTGTCCAAATGTATTTTCAATTTAGAATGTAAGGTTACAAAGCCATACATGTGTGGTCAGTTAGCAAAACGCCTGACCTTAAGGTAGGAGACTTAGGACGATGTTTCGCTCCTTCCTGAACCACGGTCATCACAGAGCTCCTCTTCTGTGCCACTTCCCCCGTGAATTTTCAATTTCTCATTCTCCTGCGTAAGAAACGGATCCCTGCCTCCAACATGTGGCCAAGACCTTCAAAGATTACACAGCGAGCCTTGGTACACAGCGAGCCTTGGTACACAGCGAGCCTTCGTACACAGCGAGCCTTCGTACACAGCGAGCCCTGGTACACAGCGAGCCTTGGTACACAGCGAGCCTTGGTACACAGCGAGCCTTGGTACACAGCGAGCCTTGGTACACAGCGAGCCTTCGTACACAGCGAGCCCTGGTACACAGCGAGCCTTGGTACACAGCGAGCCTTGGTACACAGCAAGCCATGGTACACAGCGAGCCTTGGTACACAGCGAGCCATGGTACACAGCGAGCCATGGTACACAGCGAGCCTTGGTACACAGCGAGCCTTGGTACACAGCGAGCCTTGGTACACAGCGAGCCTTGGTACACAGCGAGCCTTGGTACACAGCGAGCCTTGATACACAGCGAGCCATGGTACACAGCGAGCCATGGTACACAGCGAGCCTTGGTACACAGCGAGCCCTGGTACACAGCGAGCCATGGTACACAGCGAGCCATGTTACACAGCGAGCCTTGGTACACAGCGAGCCATGGTATACAGCGAGCCTTGGTACACAGCGAGCCATGGTACACAGCGAGCCTTGGTACACAGCGAGCCCTGGTACACAGCGAGCCATGGTACACAGCGACCCATGGTACACAGCGAGCCTTGGTACACAGCGAGCCTTGGTACACAGCGAGCCTTCGTACACAGCGAGCCTTGGTACACAGCGAGCCTTGGTACACAGCGAGCCTTGGTACACAGCGAGCCTTGGTACACAGCGAGCCTTCGTACACAGCGAGCCCTGATACACAGCGAGCCTTGGTACACAGCGAGCCTTGGTACACAGCGAGCCTTGGTACACAGCGAGCCTTGGTACACAGCGAGCCTTGGTACACAGCGAGCCCTGGTACACAGCGAGCCTTGGTACACAGCGAGCCTTGGTACACAGCAAGCCATGGTACACAGCGAGCCTTGGTACACAGCGAGCCATGGTACACAGCGAGCCTTGGTACACAGCGAGCCTTGGTACACAGCGAGCCATGGTACACAGCGAGCCTTGGTACACAGCGAGCCATGGTACACAGCGAGCCTTGGTACACAGCGAGCCCTGGTACACAGCGAGCCATGGTACACAGCGACCCATGGTACACAGCGAGCCTTGGTACACAGCGAGAAATGGTACACAGCGAGCCCTGGTACACAGCGAGCCTTGGTACACAGCGAGCCTTGGTACACAGCGAGCCCAGGTACACAGCGAGCCCTGGTACACAGCGAGCCTTGGTACACAGCGAGCCATGGTACACAGCGAGCCTTGGTACACAGCGAGCCCTGGTACACAGCGAGCCCAGGTACACAGCGAGCCCTGGTACACAGCGAGCCTTGGTACACAGCGAGCCTTGGTACACAGCGAGAAATGGTACACAGCGAGCCCTGGTACACAGCGAGCCTTGGTACACAGCGAGCCTTGGTACACAGCGAGCCCAGGTACACAGCGAGCCCTGGTACACAGCGAGCCTTGGTACACAGCGAGCCCTGGTACACAGCGAGCCTTGGTACACAGCGAGCCATGGTACACAGCGAGCCATGGTACACAGCGAGCCTTGGTACACAGCGAGCCTTGGTACACAGCGAGCCATGGTACACAGCGAGCCATGGTACACAGCGAGCCATGGTACACAGCGAGCCTTGGTACACAGCGAGCCATGGTACACAGCGAGCCTTGGTACACAGCGAGCCTTGGTACACAGCGAGCCCTGGTACACAGCGAGCCCTGGTACACAGCGAGCCCTGGTACACAGCGAGCCTTGGTACACAGCGAGCCTTGGTACACAGCGAGCCTTGGTACACAGCGAGCCTTGGTACACAGCGAGCCATGGTACACAGCGAGCCATGGTACACAGCGAGCCTTGGTACACAGCGAGCCTTGGTACACAGCGAGCCATGGTACACAGCGAGCCATGGTACACAGCGAGCCATGGTACACAGCGAGCCATGGTACACAGCGAGCCATGGTACTCAGCGAGCCATGGTACACAGCGAGCCATGGTACACAGCGAGCCATGGTACACAGCGAGCCTTGGTACACAGCGAGCCATGGTACACAGCGAGCCATCGTACACAGCGAGCCATCGTACACAGCGAGCCTTGGTACACAGCGAGCCATGGTACACAGCGAGCCATGGTACACAGCGAGCCCTGGTACACAGCGAGCCCTGGTACACAGCGAGCCATGGTACACAGCGAGCCTTGGTACACAGCGAGCCATGGTACACAGCGAGCCATGGTACACAGCGAGCCATGGTACACAGCGAGCCATGGTACACAGCGAGCCTTGGTACACAGCGAGCCTTGGTACACAGCGAGCCTTGGTACACAGCGAGCCATGGTACACAGCAAGCCTTGGTACACAGCGAGCCCAGGTACACAGCGAGCCCTGGTACACAGCGAGCCTTGGTACACAGCGAGCCCTGGTACACAGCGAGCCATGGTGCACAGCTAGCCTTGGTACACAGCGAGCCTTGGTACACAGCGAGCCTTGATACACAGCGAGCCTTGGTACACAGCGAGCCTTGGTACACAGCGAGCCTTGGTACACAGCGAGCCTTGGTACACAGCGAGCCTTGGTACACGACGAGCCCTGGTACACAGCGAGCCCTTGTACACAGCGAGCCATGGTACACAGCGAGCCCTGGTACACAGCGAGCCTTGGTACACAGCGAGCCATGGTACACAGCGAGCCCTGGTACACAGCGAGCCTTGGTACACAGCGAGCCTTGGTACACAGCGAGCCTTGGTACACAGCGAGCCTTGGTACACAGCGAGCCATGGTACACAGCAAGCCTTGGTACACAGCGAGTCATGGTACACAGCGAGCCCTGGTACACAGCGAGCCTTGGTACACAGCGAGCCCTGGTACACAGCGAGCCATGGTGCACAGCTAGCCTTGGTACACAGCGAGCCTTGGTACACAGCGAGCCTTGATACACAGCGAGCCTTGGTACACAGCGAGCCTTGGTACACAGCGAGCCTTGGTACACAGCGAGCCTTGGTACACAGCGAGCCTTGGTACACGACGAGCCCTGGTACACAGCGAGCCCTTGTACACAGCGAGCCATGGTACACAGCGAGCCCTGGTACACAGCGAGCCTTGGTACACAGCGAGCCATGGTACACAGCGAGCCATGGTACACAGCGAGCCATGGTACACAGCGAGCCATGGTACACAGCGAGCCCTTGTACACAGCGAGCCATGGTACACGAGCCATGGTGCACAGAGAGCCATGGTGCACAGCGAGCCATGGTACACAGCGAGCCATGGTACACGAGCCATGGTGCACAGAGAGCCATGTTAGCATTACACCCACATTCCGTGTATCGCATACCATACACTTATTAATCCATCGCTGTCTAACTAGGAGGATGGTCTAATTGCTTGCACAAGAGTCACAGACTCGGTCATGTAGGAGAGTTTCTCAAGCTGTGGGCCTCGACTCGCTGGTGGGCCACAAGTTGTAGTTTGTGGGCCGCTGAGAAGTTACGTGAAAATCATCTCTAAATGCATGTTTGACTCATTTTCCACCAGCAGAGCAAGCAAGTCAGTTGGTGCCGCTGGCTGGTACAAGCAAGTCAGTTGGTGCCGCTGGCTGGTACAAGCAAGTCAGTTGGTGCCGCTGGCTGGTACAAGCAAGTCAGTTGGTGCCGCTGGCTGGTACAAGCAAGTCAGTTGGTGCCGCTGGCTGGTACAAGCAAGTCAGTTGGGGCCGCTGGCTGGTACAAGCAAGTCAGTTGGTGCCGCTGGCTGGTACAAGCAAGTCAGTTGGTGCCGCTGGCTGGTACAAGCAAGTCAGTTGGTGCCGCTGGCTGGTACAAGCAAGTCAGTTGGGGCCGCTGGCTGGTACAAGCAAGTCAGTTGGTGCCGCTGGCTGGTACAAGCAAGTCAGTTGGGGCCGCTGGCTGGTACAAGCAAGTCACAGTTGGTGCCGCTGGCTGGTACAAGCAAGTCACAGTTGGTGCCGCTGGCTGGTACAAGCAAGTCACAGTTGGTGCCGCTGGCTGGTACAAGCAAGTCACAGTTGGTGCCGCTGGCTGGTACAAGCAAGTCACAGTTGGTGCCTCTGGCTGGTACAAGCAAGTCACAGTTGGTGCCGCTGGCTGGTACAAGCAAGTCACAGTTGGTGCCGCTGGCTGGTACAAGCAAGTCACAGTTGGTGCCGCTGGCTGGTACAAGCAAGTCACAGTTGGTGCCGCTGGCTGGTACAAGCAAGTCACAGTTGGTGCCGCTGGCTGGTACAAGCAAGTCACAGTTGGTGCCGCTGGCTGGTACAAGCAAGTCACAGTTGGTGCCGCTGGCTGGTACAAGCAAGTCACAGTTGGTGCCGCTGGCTGGTACAAGCAAGTCACAGTTGGTGCCGCTGGCTGGTACAAGCAAGTCACAGTTGGTGCCGCTGGCTGGTACAAGCAAGTCACAGTTGGTGCCGCTGGCTGGTACAAGCAAGTCACAGTTGGTGCCGCTGGCTGGTACAAGCAAGTCACAGTTGGTGCCGCTGGCTGGTACAAGCAAGTCACAGTTGATGCCGCTGGCTGGTACAAGCAAGTCACAGTTGGTGCCGCTGGCTGGTACAAGCAAGTCACAGTTGGTGCCGCTGGCTGGTACAAGCAAGTCACAGTTGGTGCCGCTGGCTGGTACAAGCAAGTCACAGTTGGTGCCGCTGGCTGGTACAAGCAAGTCACAGTTGGTGCCGCTGGCTGGTACAAGCAAGTCACAGTTGGTGCCGCTGGCTGGTACAAGCAAGTCACAGTTGGTGCCGCTGGCTGGTACAAGCAAGTCACAGTTGGTGCCGCTGGTTGGTGCTGATTATAAAGTTATGTTGGTTATAAAGTCATCCTTTTGTAAGCTCCGTGGCTGAGAGATCACAGCATCAGTCTTGCTATCTGCACGACCACTGTTCGACTCCCCTGACCATATATCTGTTTATCTATCTAATATACTACATAAAGGGAAAAATTACATTTCCTAAATATGCTAGAAAAAACTCGGACAAAAACGTGAAATATTGCAATATATTTTTTATTGTCATTTCTACACTAAGATTTGCCTCTATATGTCTCTCAAAATGTAGTTTAGAAAGCAGCCTTAATTTAAAATGTAAATTATTTTGCTTGTGTTTAAATTTGTTATATTTTTAGTGCTAAATTTGTTTCATTTTGGGTAGAAAAAATGTATAGAATTTACATCCCCTTTTTTTTCTGTTTTAAAGGTTTGGATCTTGAGTAAATCACTTAAAAACGTTTCAATTGTGATCAACTGCAAATAAATCAAGATAAAATTTGGGGTAAATCCTGAGTATCTTCAAGTGACGACCTTGATAACCTGCATCAACGCAACTGACAACACCAACAACGATATACACGTATCATTAACACTGCAGTGAGGTGTTTAAATCATCTCAGGGACGGAAAGTGTGTTATCATGAAGACTTTTGTGATATCACTGCAGATTTATCAGTGTGATATGCAGAATTTTTAGTGAGTCGTCGAGCAGATGATAAAGTGCAGCAGCAGCAGCAGCAGCAGCAGCAGCAGGAGCAGCAGCAGCAGCAGGAGCAGCAGCAGCAGCAGGAGCAGCAGCAGCAGCAGGAGCAGCAGCAGGAGCAGCAGCAGCAGCAGCAGCAGCAGCAGGAGCAGCAGCAGCAGGAGCAGCAGCAGGAGCAGGAGCAGCAGCAGGAGCAGGAGCAGCAGCAGCAGCAGCAGCAGGAGCAACAGCAGGAGCAGCAGCAGGAGCAGCAGCAGGAGCAGCAGCAGGAGCAGCAGCAGCAGCAGCAGGAGCAGCAGCAGCAGCAGGAGCAGCAGCAGCAGCAGGAGCAGCAGCAGCAGCAGGAGCAGGAGCAGGAGCAGGAGCAGCAGCAGCAGTAGTAGTAGTAGTAGTAGTAGTCAGTAGGTCAGTCCTACCTGCATGATCCATCAGCAAGGAGTGACAAAAATAAAGAAGGTATGATTAAAGTGTGAGAATGATAGATGAAGATTGTGCATGAGCGAGTGTGGTGAATGATGGAGGAGCTTGGCTTGACCTGCTCCCTCCGGTGTCTTGGCTTGACCTGCTCCCTCCGGTGTCTTGGCTTGACCTGCTCCCTCCGGTGTCTTGGCTTGACCTGCTCCCTCCGGTGTCTTGGCTTGACCTGCTCCCTCCGGTGTCTTGGCTTGACCTGCTCCCTCCGGTGTCTTGGCTTGACCTGCTCCCTCCGGTGTCTTGGCTTGACCTGCTCCCTCCGGTGTCTTGGCTTGACCTGCTCCCTCCGGTGTCTTGGCTTGACCTGCTCCCTCCGGTGTCTTGGCTTGACCTGCTCCCTCCGGCGTCTTGGCTTGACCTGCTCCCTCCGGTGTCTTGGCTTGACCTGCTCCCTCCGGTGTCTTGGCTTGACCTGCTCCCTCCGGTGTCTTGGCTTGACCTGCTCCCTCCGGTGTCTTGGCTTGACCTGCTCCCTCCGGTGTCTTGGCTTGACCTGCTCCCTCCGGTGTCTTGGCTTGACCTGCTCCCTCCGGTGTCTTGGCTTGACCTGCTCCCTCCGGTGTCTTGGCTTGACCTGCTCCCTCCGGTGTCTTGGCTTGACCTGCTCCCTCCGGTGTCTTGGCTTGACCTGCTCCCTCCGGTGTCTTGGCTTGACCTGCTCCCTCCGGTGTCTTGGCTTGACCTGCTCCCTCCGGTGTCTTGGCTTGACCTGCTCCCTCCGGTGTCTTGGCTTGACCTGCTCCCTCCGGTGTCTTGGCTTGACCTGCTCCCTCCGGTGTCTTGGCTTGACCTGCTCCCTCCGGTGTCTTGGCTTGACCTGCTCCCTCCGGTGTCTTGGCTTGACCTGCTCCCTCCGGCGTCTTGGCTTGACCTGCTCCCTCCGGTGTCTTGGCTTGACCTGCTCCCTCCGGTGTCTTGGCTTGACCTGCTCCCTCCGGTGTCTTGGCTTGACCTGCTCCCTCCGGTGTCTTGGCTTGACCTGCTCCCTCCGGTGTCTTGGCTTGACCTGCTCCCTCCGGTGTCTTGGCTTGACCTGCTCCCTCCGGTGTCTTGGCTTGACCTGCTCCCTCCGGTGTCTTGGCTTGACCTGCTCCCTCCGGTGTCTTGGCTTGACCTGCTCCCTCCGGTGTCTTGGCTTGACCTGCTCCCTCCGGTGTCTTGGCTTGACCTGCTCCCTCCGGTGTCTTGGCTTGACCTGCTCCCTCCGGTGTCTTGGCTTGACCTGCTCCCTCCGGTGTCTTGGCTTGACCTGCTCCCTCCGGTGTCTTGGCTTGACCTGCTCCCTCCGGTGTCTTGGCTTGACCTGCTCCCTCCGGTGTCTTGGCTTGACCTGCTCCCTCCGGTGTCTTGGCTTGACCTGCTCCCTCCGGTGTCTTGGCTTGACCTGCTCCCTCCGGTGTCTTGGCTTGACCTGCTCCCTCCGGTGTCTTGGCTTGACCTGCTCCCTCCGGTGTCTTGGCTTGACCTGCTCCCTCCGGTGTCTTGGCTTGACCTGCTCCCTCCGGTGTCTTGGCTTGACCTGCTCCCTCCGGTGTCTTGGCTTGACCTGCTCCCTCCGGTGTCTTGGCTTGACCTGCTCCCTCCGGTGTCTTGGCTTGACCTGCTCCCTCCGGTGTCTTGGCTTGACCTGCTCCCTCCGGTGTCTTGGCTTGACCTGCTCCCTCCGGTGTCTTGGCTTGACCTGCTCCCTCCGGTGTCTTGGCTTGACCTGCTCCCTCCGGTGTCTTGGCTTGACCTGCTCCCTCCGGTGTCTTGGCTTGACCTGCTCCCTGCGGCGTCTTGGCTTGACCTGCTCCCTCCGGCGTCTTGGCTTGACCTGCTCCCTCCGGCGTCTTGGCTTGACCTGCTCCCTCCGGCGTCTTGGCTTGACCTGCTCTCTCCGGCGTCTTGGGTTGACCTGCTCTCTCCGGCGTCTTGGGTTGACCTGCTCTCTCCGGCGTCTTGGCTTGACCTGCTCTCTCCGGCGTCTTGGCTTGACCTGCTCTCTCCGGCGTCTTGGCTTGACCTGCTCTCTCCGGCGTCTTGGCTTGACCTGCTCTCTCCGGCGTCTTGGCTTGACCTGCTCTCTCCGGCGTCTTGGCTTGACCTGCTCTCTCCGGCGTCTTGGGTTGACCTGCTCTCTCCGGCGTCTTGGCTTGACCTGCTCCCTCCGGCGTCTTGGGTTGGCCTGCTCCCTCCGGCGTCTTGGCTTGACCTGCTCCCTCCGGCGTCTTGGCTTGACCTGCTCTCTCCGGCGTCTTGGGTTGACCTGCTCTCTCCGGCGTCTTGGCTTGACCTGCTCTCTCCGGCGTCTTGACTTGACCTGCTCTCTCCGGCGTCTTGACTTGACCTGCTCTCTCCGGCGCCTTGGGTTGACCTGCTCTCTCCTGCGTCTTGGGTTGACCTGCTCTCTCCGGCGTCTTGGGTTGACCTGCTCTCTCCGGCGTCTTTGGCACAAGAAAACCTTAAGACTGTCAGTAGTCAGGCTGTCAGCCTACCAGACTACCTGCAGACTGGGGTTGCGAGGCCAGCACACACGTTAATCATCAGCTCATCAGCCCCTTAGACTGCCACTGTCAGATAAGCAGACAATCAAACTGTCAAGCCAGGAGACCGTCAAGCCGTCAGTGAGAACTCACCACAGACTCAGACCGGTACCTGTCTCGGGAGACAGTCTTGCTGTCAGCCCACACTGTAATTTTCACTAACAACACCATCCGCCTTGATTACCCCAGGATAATATTCAGAAATATCTGCTGTGTGCGACTCAAACACGACACTCTTGGTCCGTAGCGCGTCCCGCCGAGGGAGCAGTCCTGGTCCGTAGTGCGTCCCGCCGAGGGAGCAGTCCTTGTCCGTAGCGCGTCCCGCCGAGGGAGCAGTCCTGGTCCGTAGTGCGTCCCGCCGAGGGAGCAGTCCTGGTCCGTAGTGCGTCCCGCCGAGGAAGCAGTCCTGGTCCGTAGTGCGTCCCGCCGAGGGAGCAGTCCTTGTCCGTAGCGCGTCCCGCCGAGGGAGTAATCAGACAGGGGAGCAGATTGCGTGTTCCGTGTCCCCCGTGTGAAAGGATGGCATCATAGGGAATAATATTATATACATTAGAGGTCTGGCCATCAGGTAAGTATTGGAAGGTCTTGTACCACCGTAAGTGAAATTCTTATCCGCCGTCAGCGTCGCAATCACATTCTGGGAAGATGAAGCGGGTTTGCTCAGGGGTTCGAAGCATTTTGGTGGATTTGGTTGCGTCGTGTCGGTTTAAAGCCGGGCTATTAGGTAATACTTGAGGTATAATATATATGCCATGATCTGAGATGATGACGGGTACAGGGAGCAATAGCGGGGGAGTGGTGGTGGAGGAGCACGCACGGAGCAGTAGCGGGGAGTGGTGGTGGTGGAGCACGCACGGAGCAGTAGCGGGGAGTGGTGGTGGTGGTGGAGGAGCATGCACGGAGCAGTAGCGGGGCAGTGGTGGTGGTGGTGGAGGAGCATGCACGGAGCAGTAGTGGGGGAGTGGTGGTGGAGGAGCACGCACGGAGCAGCAGCGGGGGAGTAGTGGTGGTGGAGGAGCATGCACGGAGCAGTAGCGGGGGAGTGGTGGTGGTGGAGGAGCATGCACGGAGCAGTAGCGGGGGAGTGGTGGTGGTGGAGGAGGAGCATGCACGGAGCAGTAGCGAGGAAGTGGTGGTGGTGGAGCATGCACGGAGCAGTAGCGGGGGAGTGGTGGTGGTGGTGGTGGAGCATGCACGGAGCAGTAGCGGGGGAGTGGTGGTGGTGGAGCACGCACGGAACAGTAGCGGGAGTGGTGGTGGAGCATGCACGGAGCAGTAGCGGGGAGTGGTGGTGGAGGAGGAGCATGCACGAAGCAGTAGAGGGGAAGTGGTGGTGGCATGCATATAGCAGTAAAGGGAGAGTGGTGGTGGTGGTGGAGCACGCACGGAGCAGTAGCGGGGGAGTGGTGGAGGAGCACGCACGGAGCAGTAGCGGGGGTGTGGTGGTGGTGGAGCACGCACGGAGCAGTAGCGGGGGTGGTGGTGGTGGAGCATGCACGGAGCAGTAGCGGGGGAGTGGTGGTGGTGGAGGAGGAGCATGCACGGAGCAGTAGCGGGGGAGTGGTGGTGGTGGTGGTGGAGCATGCACGGAACAGTAGCGGGGGAGTGGTGGTGGAGGAGCACACACGAAGCAGTAGAGGGGGAGTGGTGGTGGAGGAGCACACACGAAGCAGTAGAGGGGGAGTGGTGGTGGAGGAGCACACACGAAGCAGTAGAGGGGGAGTGGTGGTGGAGGAGGAGCACGCACGGAGCAGTAGCGGGGGAGTGGTGGTGGTGGAGCACGCATGGAGCAGTAGCGGGGGAGTGGTGGTGGTGGAGGAGTACGCACGGAGCAGTAGCGGGGTGGTGGTGGTGGTGGTGGTGGAGGAGCACGCACGAAGCAGTAGAGGGGGAGTGGTGATGGTGGTGGAGCATGCACGGAGCAGTAGCAGGGGAGTGATGGTGGTGGTGGAGCACGCACGAAGCAGTAGAGGGGGAGTGGTGGTGGTGGAGGAGCACGCACGAAGTAGTAGAGGGGGAGTGGTGGTGGTGCACGCACGGAGCAGTAGCGGGGGAGTGGTGATGGTGGAGGAGCACGCACGGAGCAGTAGCGGGGGAGTGGTGGTGGTGGTGGAGAAGCACGCACGGAGCAGTAGCGGGGGAGTGGTGGTGGTGGAGGAGCACGCACGGAGCAGTAGTGGGGGAGTGGTGGTGGTGGTGGAGGAGCACTCACGGAGCAGTAGCGGGGGAGTTGTGGTGGTGGAGGAGCACGCACGGAGCAGTAGCGGGGGAGTGGTGGTGGTGGTGGAGGAGCACGCACGAAGCAGTAGAGGGGAAGTGGTCGTGGTGGCGGAGGAGGAGCACGCACGGAGCAGTAGCGGGGGAGTGATGGTGGTGGTGGAGGAGCACGCACGAAGCAGTAGAGGGGGAGTGGTCGTGGTGGTGGTGGAGGAGCACGCACGAAGCAGTAGAGGGGGAGTGGTGGTGGTGGAGGAGCACGCACGGAGCAGTAGCGGGGGAGTGGTGGTGGTGGAGGAGCACGCACGGAGCAGTAGAGGGGGAGTGGTGGTGGTGGTGGAGGAGTACGGACGGAGCAGTAGCGGGGGAGTGGTGGTGGAGGAGCACGCACGGAGCAGTAGCGGGGGAGTGGTGGTGGTGGAGGAGCACGCACGGAGCAGTAGAGGGGGAGTGGTGGTGGTGGTGGAGGAGTACGCACGGAGCAGTAGCGGGGGAGTGGTGGTGAAGCACGCACGGAGCAGTAGAGGGGGAGTGGTGGTGGTGGAGGAGGAGCATGCACGGAGCATTAGCGGGGAAGTGGTGGTGGTGGAGCATGCACGGAGCAGTAGCGGGGGGAGTGGTGGTGGTGGTGGAGCATGCACGGAGCAGTAGCGGGGGAGTGGTGGTGGAGGAGCACACATGAAGCAGTAGAGGGGGAGTGGTGGTGGAGGAGCACACATGAAGCAGTAGAGGGGGAGTGGTGGTGGAGGAGCACGCACGGAGCAGTAGCGGGGGAGTGGTGGTGGAGGAGCACGCACGGAGCAGTAGCGGGGGAGTGGTGGTGGTGGAGGAGCACGCACGGAGCAGTAGCGGGGGAGTGGTGGTGGAGGAGCACACACGAAGCAGTAGAGGGGGAGTGGTGGTGGTGGAGGAGCACGCACGGAGCAGTAGCGGGGGAGTGGTGGTGGAGGAGCACGCACGGAGCAGTAGCGGGGGAGTGGTGGTGGAGCACGCACGGAGCAGTAGAGGGGGAGTGGTGGTGGAGTTGGAGGAGAACGCACGGAGCAGTAGCGGGGGAGTGGTGGTGGAGCACGCACGGAGCAGTAGCGGGGGAGTGGTGGTGGAGGAAGGATGCCACTCAGGAACCTCCCCACACTCGGATGCTTCGTAGATTTTTTTGTTTTTCCGACGTGTGGAACCTTTGTCCTGCGCAAGACTCCACCCCCTGTTGTCCCCCCCCCTCTGCTGTCCTACCCCTGTTGCAGGGGTGGCCCCTCAAGGAGTGGCAGGGGTGGCCCCTCAAGGAGTGGCAGGGAGCAGGGGTGGCCCCTCAAGGAGTCGCATGGGCAGGGGTGGTCCCTCACGGATTGGCGGGGGGGAGGGGGGGCAGGGTGCTGGGCAGGTGACAGTGACTCCATCTTGTGTGGGTTGTCGCCTGCAAACTTGCCCGCAGCTTCCCACCTGCCCTTCCCCCTCCCCTTCTCACCCCCTACCCTTCCCTTCCTCTCCCCTCCTCTCCCCCCTTCTCTCCCACCTCTTTCTTCTCTTCCTTTGCTTTTAGTTCTCATTTTCTTTAAAACCTCCTCCTTGAAATCCTCTCTAAATCCTTTTTCTCTAAATCATCATTTTCCAAATCCTCTTTAACCTCATTTAAATCCTCATTCTTCTTCGTCAAATTCCCATCCTACTTTCTTAAGTCTTCATTCTTTCTTATGGATCTCTTCCTACTTTATCTCTTTCTTTCCCTTCACTGCTTTTCATTTTCTTGTCCTGTTTTTCTATTTAGAAAATATATTTGTAATCAGAATAATGTTGCACATTTCTGAATTTGTTTTCTTTCTTTTTTTGTTTTTAATTTTTATTTTTTTTTCATTAGTTCTCATTCTTATACTCGCATTTTAATTATGTAGTTAATTTCTCTCTTCCCTTAAGGACTCTGTCAAAAGGTTCCTGTGACCCTTCCTCAGCTCGTTTCCTTTAAACTTGCCCTAGTGATATCCTCATTGTAGAGCTAGTTACTAGTATCCTAGTTTACTGAGCAACATGTCTACCCTGAGTAGAGTTGTCACCTAAGACAGGAGAGCACCTCGTGAACACCTGACACTGAACACGACAGTATGGTCACCCACAACGGTACGGTCACCCACAACAGTATGGTCACCCACAACAGTATGGTCACCCACAACAGTATGGTCACCCACAAAAATATGGTCACCCACAACAGTATGGTGACCACCTCTGGTGCCGCTGGCTCTGCTACAATTATAGCTCTGAGGATGCCTGGTCTAGGTTATGGAGATAACAGAACATCCAAGTGAGCTGTGCATACTCAAGACGATAGCGACCTTGTGCCTCGTATAGAATTTTGCAGTCACTGCTGTCGAGCAAACACCAGATTCGCCTTATCACTGCGAGTATCTTTGCTGCTTCATTCACAAGGTTCTTCTTGTAGTTAACATCATGAACATTGAGTCAGATTTGGCCCACGGTATATTAACTTCTATACTGAGTAGTGACTTCCTTTCGTTCATTATTTGGTGTCTGAGCAGTGTGCATCTTGCATCAGTGATTCGTCTTAAAACGGTAAACATCTGTTCTCTTATATACTTGAGTAAAATCAGCGTAACTAAGAGATTCAGTTATCCAGTGACGTTGTTTTTGTTATAGTGTATATACTATGGTATGGGACCAACACACCTCAAGGGGATGTTGGCACCTGTTAGGGGCCTTATAAACAGTGTTTCATTAACAATAACCATACGAGATCCGCCCTGAATGTAGCCACTCAGGTGTAACGTGGAGCCAGACATTGCCAGTGTGTGTAATTGTACCTGATGGCGGCAGCAGCACGAATACGCTTACATAAAACCAAATCGGAAGTTTGGGAGTTTTATACAGTATGTTTTAACATTACTACACATATTTTCACCTTATCTGATGTGTGACTTCCCTCGTTCTTTTTAGACCTGTGTTTTGGTACATTCAATATATAGGCTCCGATCACTTTCTTCACACACCTTTCTCTCATTACATTTTGTTTTTCATTCTCTAAATTATTTTTCATTACTATTTTCTGTATTCACTTAATGTTCTTCTTTTGGACATTCTTCCATTTTTTATGAAATTCTGCAGCTCGTCTTCAGACTTATCAATATTTGTGTCATCTGTAAACAGCGACTGTGGTTGCTCCCACTTGAAACTAGATTCACCATCATCCAGATCATTCCTCTCCCACACACTCCTTCACTTCCACAAACACTGCTACAGATACATTATTCCCTTAACGAACTGGTTGTGCTCACTCTTGGACTGAAACTGACAGCCTCCAATACCACTAGACGCTGCACGACTCCTATGGATTTAGTTCTCTCCCACATGAATGAAATGATTCAGGTACATTAAACAATCATAACAGCATCACTGATCCTTGTGCAAGTTCATCTCTGCTGGAGAGTCTCTCTTCACTTCCCTCATAAACGTTTTTCATAGTTTTAAACGGTTTAATATTTGTTCAATGTATTTACAACGCTTGCCACATTGCTTCCCGATCCACTCAATCACATGCCCTTTTTTTCAGATCCTTGAATGCAATACACATCATTTTACCTTAGGCTGAGTAGCAATCATGTACAATAGATGCTTATATGAGAGTACTCGATGTTTCCCTTTCTAATTCAGTTTTTTGTTTCCATCTCTTCTTAATTCCAATAATACTATACAATTTGTCTGGTCTAGTTGGCAAATTCATTCTTATAATTCATACACTCTTGTATCTCTCCCCTTCAACAAAAGCACCAGACGTTCCATCACTGTATCATCACCTGTTTTCACTCTTTTGTTATAATCCCACCCACCACTGCTGATTTACCTGCTTTCAAGGTTGTTTCACTCGCTTCCTCTCTACTTTCTTTTCAATCATATCATTGAATATTCCATCCAGTACTTCCGTCTTCTTACCCACCATCCCTCCTCCTTACGCAGCATCTCGCTCCTTTCTCAACTTGTACAGCCATATACATCCTTGGTATCATCTTGTTTCTTTTAAAATATTTTCGGCAAAATGAGTAGTGGCTCACTTATTCTTCATTTGCTGTTCATTTACACGTCACCACCTTTTTTTTTTACACAGGGTTTGACAAGGTTAGGTTAAGGATTCCTAACTTTATTGGCAAGCTAAGAGCTGTTACCTACATCAGCTCATTTGAAAGCATTTTTATTGTTATGAAACATACAAGTAGGGAACAGGATGAAGTTGGAGCCATCTGTGGGCCAGTATTTTCATTTGATCAGCTGACTTTATCTCTTTGACATCATAATGCTGTACGAATGTGTTCGATACTCGAGTCATCCTGGGGATAAATGATCTCAGATGAATTGATGTTCTGGAGAAGGGTACAGCCAGAGTGAAGTTGCTGCCTTCTGCCCGTCTTGTGGTATAGAAGCCTGCTTCTCGCTATCTTTGAAGTGGAGTCAAGTGTGGTACTTTAACAATATTGGCCTTGTACATAACAGCAAGGCCACCCACATCCCTCCTGTGTTGAAGGCTCTGCTGAAATGACAGATCTATCCAGGATGGGTCCAGACGAGAGATGAGACGTCTTGTCTGTTCTCTACTGTCAAGCAGTCGCTTTCAAATGTCAACTTTTTCTTAATCACCCCTTTTTTATTTACCTCTAAGTCCCCAATATTTATCTTTTATCCCGCAATCACCCTCCTGCAGCGACCCTCCTCCAACGACCCTCCTCCAACCACCTTCCTGTAACTATCTTCCTGTAACCATCTTCCTGTAACCACAAACCTCTGCTGCACACTGACACTATATCTTTCAGTCCACACACTATCTTTTCTGCATTTCCTCGTATTTTTTTCTCGCTGGTTAACCTTCATAAAATTGTTTATACCAAAGCCTTGGTGTGGATACTCTGTTCACTGAACTAACTGACCGATGCTGCACTAACATCCTTGGAAGAAAAGTGTTTACAGGTAGAAGTGTCTGTCAGATGCTAAAATCTTTTCATTAAAGAAAGCTATGTAATGTTCCAGTGTCACGATTGGCAATGATTTCACTGCCAAAAGTTGTGCACTATGAGACCTCTCTCGCTTGTACTCTGATGTATAAAGATCACCTTGAAGCAGACATATACACCCCAGGTACAATCTAAGTGATTGATGCTCTGACTATATGGAAAGAAAGTTGAATAGGAAGAAGAATTTATTATTTTTGGTTATAATGCTTGTAAAAGCGAGGCCACTCAGTTTCTCAGTGCACAAAAAAAATCTGTTCTGCCAGTTACCTCTGCTGTTTTTTTTTTTTTAGCCAGCACTCTGTTGGGTTAAATAAAAAGGCGTGTGTAGCTCCTGGCCTTCTCAGAACTTCTACTTATCACAATATACAGACCATGAAATTAACATATTCTTAAACAAGGTTCTGAAACTACATTGATTTATTACTAATGGCCGCTGTGAAACATATCAGTCACTGTTTAAACACAACGAGAACAGACAAGAGGAAGAAAAACTGAGAACCTTTATGTTTCACAAAAAATAAAAGACTCAGTACCATGACTGGAGAAATGCTTAACCCGCATATAAGACAAACAAATTTATGACGACGTTTCGGTCAGACTTAGACCATTAACTAGTCATACGTTTCTTTCTCCTATGACCTGGTTATCTGCGTAATGCTTCACAAGGAAAGCCTAAGTAAAACAGAATACGGTACATAATTAGTGTAGTTGTACTGGCCCGTGAGATGTATGTCTACGTATATATGCTGAGATTTTACTTCAATCTCTATTTTAGGGACTAAAGGACAGCGCTGTATAATAATGACTAAAGTATTATTGATTGGTGGAGATATGTAGCCTTACTGACCCTCGTGTAGTCGATAGGATTTAAACCACCAACCAACCCTTCTTACTCGCATGAACACAAGGAACATCGGTCTTGAATATAACAGTGGTATTTTTCTATAAAATACCTAATACACATGGAAAAATATAAACAACTCGGATACAAAATCCTCCGTCAAAACTGAGATCGATTTTATTGGTTATTTTCTAACCTGTTGATTATTAACCACAACAGTGACGAATTTTTCCATACTTGTTACCACACCTAGTAAACATGTCACATGTGCAGTGCAAACCTGACGCTATCACGGCTATGGCGGTGCGAATTCACATGCTCTAATTCTTCTATAACAGGTTCTCCTTGAAGATTCGCACACTGGGTGAAGACTTTCTCAAATTTCAAAAAGACAGTGATACAATATTGCAGTGACCCACCACTTCCTGTGCCTTGAATCACTGCTCTTGACAAGGTTTATGTCACTGCCAAGGTGCTAAATTATTAACACATTTAAACCATTAAAACTCTCACCTGAGGTTTGTAACAAGAGCAACCAACTGTCTCAGTTTCTCCTCAGTCTTTCCATCCAGGGAATTAAATCTTCCCCTCCACATTTTTTATAACCCTATTACCTTGCATACCCAACATGTTTGACCCCTGTGGTTTTAGCGTTTCTCCATGGTAAAATTATAATCAACTTTTTATGTTATACTTTGAAAGTAACAGTGACAATCAAGTTTAAGGAAGCGAGACGGTCTGGATATGTTGTTATATTTTCAGTCTGACAAAAGGCATGAGGATCATTCAAAATTAAGTCTACAAGCCGAAATAATTCTCGTATTACACTTCGTCTACATGTATGATGAGAGACCTTCATCAATGTTATTTCTAAACAGTATACTTTTGACAAGTTTTGCCATTTTTCACTCTTCTTGCTAAAAGAAATGTACTGAGTATCGTTTGTATCGCGCTCAGAGTGTACACGAAAATACTGTACACACAGATAGTACACATGTGCTGTACACGTTTTTCATTAGAGATTACATTATACGCAACCTGCGTTGTACGCCATTCCTAGGAGGGTACCACTGAACTTCAGGAAGATTTGGACAAACTAAGAGTTGTGATTCGAAAAGTGGGCAGATACAGTTCAGTGTTGGATAAATGCAAAGTCCTGAAGTCTGAGAACGTGAAGCTGAAGCCTGAGAACGTGAAGCTGAGGCCTGAGAACGTGAAGCTGAGGCCTGAGAACGTGAAGCTGAGGCCTGAGAACGTGAAGCTGAGGCCTGAGGACGTGAAGCTGAGGCCTGAGGACGTGAAGCTGAGGCCTGAGGACGTGAAGCTGAGGCCTGAGGACGTGAAGCTGAGGCCTGAGAACGTGATGCTGAGGCCTGAGAACGTGATGCTGAGGCCTGAGAACGTGAAGCTGAGGCCTGAGAACGTGAAGCTGAGGCCTGAGAACGTGAAGCTGAGGCCTGAGAACGTGAAGCTGCGGCCTGAGAACGTGAAGCTGCGGCCTGAGGACGTGATGCTGAAGCCTGAGGACGTGATGCTGAAGCCTGAGGACGTGATGCTGAAGCCTGAGAATGGAACCTTTAATACTACCAGAGGTGAGGTGCAGAAAATGGAAGTGGAAGTGTAGCACTGCACTGTACACGACCTGCACTGTACACGACCTGCACTGTACACGACCTGCACTGTACACGACCTGCACTGTACACGACCTGCACTGTACACGACCTGCACTGTACACGACCTGCACTGTACACGACCTGCACTGTACACGACCTGCACTGTACACGACCTGCACTGTACTAATTATACACCAAGACAAAATCCATGACAATTATAATCTATAAAACCTGTGGTGCAGGTGTGAGTTAAGTGTAGCCCTGAAATAACGTGTGATGTGCCTGCTGATGTGTGTGTGCTGTCTCATTCTTACTCAGTCTCTCTCTCTCATTTACTTTCTCACTTTCATTTAATTATCCATTTTCACACACTTAATCCACTTTCACTCTCGCTTGATGACTTTTAATAGCCCCTCACACCTCTTGTACAATAAAAGACACGTACAGAAGTAATATAGCCTTATTACGCTCACAAATATATATTTATATATATATATATATATATATATATATATATATATATATATATATATATATATATATATATATATATATAGATATATATATATATATATATATATGTCGTGCCATATAGGTAAAACTTTCGATTTTGGCTTAATTAGCAACGCTCTTCTTGCCGAATAAGGCAAGCGAAAATTTCTATGCAATTTCGCAAAAATCATTCTGAACCTAACGAACAAAATATATTTCATTGTGTTTATTATTAATTTATTGTAAACTTGTCTAAAATATATTTAACTGGATTAGGCTAAATTAAACTGCACTTGTTATAATAAGGTTAGGTAAGTTTTATTAGGTTCTTTGGGTGCAAAATTATTAATTTTTACATTAACATAAATGAAAAAATATATCTTTAAACGTATGAGAGAAAATATTAGGACTTAATTTTAAACGAGTTCTTGCAAATTGACCAGTTTTATCTATTCGGCACGACAATAGTTTTCGCAAGATACAGCTAAAATTTGCAACAAATCGCTAATGGGACAAATGTGAGAGACCTGTACAACTTTAAATATTATTGCACACTAGACGTAAGGAAATAGTCAGGAGACGACAGATTTAAAGGATATATTACTGGCATGAACACTTACAGTAAAGGATAACTAGGAAGAAATCTGGGGAATACCCGGAGTTTAGGGATTTCGTTATCTAAAACCGGTTCAGTTTTAAGGTCGGAAAGTCCTGCTGGCGCTCTAAGCTAGAGTAACGACAGACTGAATTAAAGTGTTTGACAGTGTTTCCCCAGTAATGACTGAACCACGTATTAGAGAAACAGGCCTGGGTACGAGGCGGAGTGTTCCAGTGAGATCAAGAAATAACTTGGGAAGAGAACGGGTGATGAGAAGGGGAAAAGATAGATAACAATGGGTAATGAGTTGGTCCCGCCAAAGATCAGTACTTCGAATGTTGCTGAATATATAGGTAAATGAGCTACCAGGTGTGAATGACTCCTATGTATCATTGTTTCATTACATTAATGGTATAAAATACCGACAAGTTGATGAATTAAACTCATGCAACACCTGGGAATCTGGAGGCAGTGGACGAAGTGGAGAAGTAACATTGGAGGTGTTCAGTCCCTCAGTCTTGTCTGCCAACTACGTGCAGCGCTGTATAGCCCTGGTGGTTTAGCGCTTAGTTTTGATTACAATAATGCTAACTATGTGAGAAGAATGTGAACGGTAAAGCAGATTACAAGACACAGACAAGCTACAGAGGTGGGCAAGCAATTGGTTGCTTTAGCCTAGCCAAAAGAGTTTAGAGGCAATAGAGGTGGGAATGAAAAAAACAATGATGGCGAGGAATCTGGGAGTAAGCATCACACAGAACATATCGTCAGTAGTGCACAGAAAATGCCTTGGGCAACATATACAACTTCATTTAGGGATCTGAACAGTGAATCACGCATGTGAGAACTCTCATAGATTATGCAGCACTAGCATGGAGCCCACACCTGGTAAATATTCTTCTAAAACTAGACTGTCCAGAGGTTTGGAACAAGATTAGTTTGAGCTGCGAGGACCGAACTGTGAAGTGATTAAAAGAACTAAATTTAATTATTCGCATAAGCGGAGGATTTGACAGTGACATTATTTGAAGGAAGACGGAGTAAGAGAGCATAGATATAAACTAGAACTGTTAAGTACTTAGTCTTAGTGTGGTAGGAAAATGAAACGAGCTGACTGAGGAACTGGTGGAAGCGAACTCCAAAGTTTCTAAGGTTATATAGAGCCAAAGAAGTTAGGGACCAAGAACGTCAGCCACTTGTAGATTCCAAAGCGAGGTCACGACCTGCACGACGGGATATGGGAGGGACCTGCAAGAAGGGCTATGGGAGAGACCTGTTCGACGGGATATGGGAGGGACCTGCACCACGTTAGAAATGAAGGACCTGAACGACGGGACCTGGTATTCTAGGAGACATAAGAACGACCTGAATGAGAGGACACATGGAAATTGAACACCCAGATAAGTCGTGGAGAGCTTCAGGTGGAAGATGAACACTGAGGTGAATGCGCCACACTGAATCCCACGTACGTCAGAAAACACTTCAGTTCCAGATCAAGATCAGGAAGATGATACATTTCGAACCTGACATCTTCGTGCTGAAGGAAGACCCTTTATGCTTCTCGTACAACCTAAAACAAATACAAACTACTTAATACTATTGCAGCTATTTGTCTAAGGATTATCATAGATAATTAACGTTTTGCGGGACAATTAAAAAATGTTAAGATTACACTGGGAAGGTAACAACTGAATAAGTTTGTGGTAAGATGCAATTAACATAATTTTTATGATCGTTAACTAAACATTTAGTAAAGTTTGAGAGTTAATACTTTCTTGACAATGTTTGTGAAGCTGTAGAGAGAATTTAAATCCTTCAGGTAGGGTGCTCCAAATTTTGAGTCCTAGGATTTGCATGGAGTGTTTGCACAGGTTGTGTCATGCACGTGCAGTATGAGCGTGTCATGCACGTGCAGTATGAGCGTGTCATGCACCTGCAGTATGAGCGTGTCGTGCACCTGCAGTATGAGCGTGTCGTGCACCTGCAGTATGAGCGTGTCATGCACCTGCAGTATGAGCGTGTCGTGCACCTGCAGTATGAGCGTGTCATGCACCTGCAGTATGAGCATGTCATGCACCTGCAGTATGAGCGTGTCATGCACCTGCAGTATGAGCATGTCATGCACCTGCAGTATGAGCGTGTCATGCACTTGTGATCTGTTGCAACTCTACGGAAACTTTTAGCTCAGGGTTAACAGCCGTAGTGCATGCTAATTGCATGTAATGTTGACAGTAGTTTGCACTGTTACTTTGTACTTTGAGTAGGTTAAAATTTGAGCAGTGGAGGAGAAGGAGAAATCGCAGAATGTGTGTGTATTTTAATGGCAGATGTTTTGTTTTATTATGCACATTCTTGGTAGATTGCCATGCATATATGTGTATACATCCTGCAGTGTATACATCCTGCAGTGTATACATCCTGCAGTGTATACATCCTGCAGTGTATACATCCTGCAGGGTGTACGTCCTGCAGTGTATACATCCTGCAGTGTATACATCCTGCAGTGTGTACATCCTGCAGTGTATACATCCTGCAGTGTGTACATCCTGCAGTGTAAACATCCTGCAGTGTAAACATCCTGCAGTGTATACATCCTGCAGTGTATACATCCTGCAGGGTGTACATCCTGCAGTGTATACATCCTGCAGTGTAAACATCCTGCAGTGTATACATCCTGCAGTGTATACATCCTGCAGTGTATACATCCTGCAGTGTAAACATCCTGCAGTGTATACATCCTGCAGTGTATACATCCTGCAGGGTGTACATCCTGCAGTGTATACATCCTGCAGGGTGTACATCCTGCAGTGTATACATCCTGCAGTGTAAACATCCTGCAGTGTATACATCCTGCAGTGTATACATCCTGCAGTGTATACATCCTGCAGTGTATACATCCTGCAGTGTATACATCCTGCAGGGTGTACATCCTGCAGTGTATACATCCTGCAGTGTAAACATCCTGCAGTGTATACATCCTGCAGTGTATACATCCTGCAGTGTATACATCCTGCAGTGTAAACATCCTGCAGTGTATACATCCTGCAGTGTATACATCCTGCAGTGTATACATCCTGCAGGGTGTACATCCTGCAGTGTATACATCCTGCAGGGTGTACATCCTGCAGTGTATACATCCTGCAGTGTAAACATCCTGCAGTGTAAACATCCTGCAGGGTGTACATCCTGCAGTGTATACATCCTGCAGTGTATACATCCTGCAGGGTGTACATCCTGCAGTGTATACATCCTGCAGTGTAAACATCCTGCAGTGTATACATCCTGCAGTGTATACATCCTGCAGTGTATACATCCTGCAGGGTGTACATCCTGCAGTGTATACATCCTGCAGTGTAAACATCCTGCAGTGTATACATCCTGCAGGGTGTACATCCTGCAGTGTATACATCCTGCAGTGTAAACATCCTGCAGTGTATACATCCTGCAGTGTATACATCCTGCAGTGTATACATCCTGCAGGGTGTACATCCTGCAGTGTATACATCCTGCAGTGTATACATCCTGCAGTGTATACATCCTGCAGTGTATACATCCTGCAGTGTATACATCCTGCAGTGTATACATCCTGCAGTGTATACATCCTGTGCTACATAAGAATGTATACTGGGAAAAAATCGCTTTTCTCGTATATAAAATCTTTCTCAGACATGTTGAGGATTTGTCCACAAAATTTGTGTTTCCTGTCGATATTAATACTCGATCTTCCCCTCGTATTGTTTTTCATTGTATTATACAGCTATTGTCTTTCATTGTATTATACAGCTATTGTCTTTCATTGTATTATACAGCTTTGACTGTATAGTTTCAGATTTATTCCCAAATATTGTACAGTAAGTCTTAGCAACGTTGTGTTTGTCAGTGTTGTTGAGTTGGAGGATGAATACTTAGGTGGTCCTAGGAGATGCTAGGACATACTTCACACTCAGGTGGTCCTAGGAGATGCTGGGAAACACTCCACACTCAGGTGGTCCTAGGAGATGCTAGGAAACACTCCACACTCAGGTGGTCCTAGGAGATGCTAGGAAACACTCCACACTCAGGTGGTCCTAGGAGATGCTAGGAAACACTCCACACTCAGGTGGTCCTAGGAGATGCTAGGAAACACTCCGCACTCAGCTGGTCCTAGGAGATGTTAGGAAACACTCCACACTCAGGTGGTCCTAGGAGATGCTGGGAAACACTCCACACTCACGTGCTCCTAGGAGATGCTGGGAAACACTCCACACTCAGGTGGTCCTAGGAGATGCTAGGAAACACTCTACACTAAGGTGGTCCTAGAAGATGCTAGGAAACGCTCCACACTCAGGTGGTCCTAGGAGATGCTAGAAAAAACTCCGCACTCAGCTGGTCCTAGGAGATGTTAGGAAACACTCCACACTAAGGTGGTCCTAGGAGATGCTAGGAAACACTCCACACTAAGGTGGTCCTAGGAGATGCTAGGAAAAACTCCGCACTCAGCTGGTCCTAGGAGATGTTAGGAAACACTCCACACTCAGGTGGTCCTAGGAAATGCTAGGAAACACTCCGCACTCAGGTGGTCCTAGGAAATGCTAAGAAACACTCCGCACTCAGGTGGTCCTAGGAGATGGTAGGAAACACTCCAGACTCTGGAGAGGAAGTGGAATGATCTGAGTGAAGAGACAGGAGTAACATTCCACACACTGCTAGGACCAGGTCCGGGAGCTGAAGATCAACCTCTACCATAAACATAAGAATGCACCTGTATGTACTACACCTGTATGTACTACACCTGTATGTATACACCTGTATGTATACACCTGTATGTATACACCTGTATGTATACACCTGTATGCATGTGTTTGCAGAAACACACAAAGGATAGATAAAACAGATATACACATGAACAAATATACACATTGGCGTGTTGACAGAGATGTATACATTGATAAATATATACACCGATATACATTTAAATGTATCGGCAAGGTGCGAGTGTATTAGTGTATATAGAATGCAATATAGTGTGTGTACTAGGAGTGTATATTGTATTTAAGATGTATTTTAAATGTATATACATAAGACGTATGTAAGGTGTGTATAGTGTACAAAGTGTATAAATGATGTATATATATAGTGTGTGTATAGTGTACAAGATGTATACAAGGTGTATATATGTGTGCATATTTGTTTGTTGGGAGTGGCCGCCTGTCCAGCCTCGGCCGCCATTTTGTTACTCAAAGATGCAACGGTGTGGGTGGTGGTAGTGGTGGTTGTTGTTGGTGGTAGTGGTGGTTGTTGTTGGTGGTAGTGGTGGTTGTTGTTGGTTGTTGCTGGTGGTAGTGGTGGTTGTTGTTGGTGGTAGTGGTGGTTGTTGTTGGTGGTTGTTGCTGGTGGTAGTGGTAGTTGTTGTTGGTGGTAGTGGTGGTTGTTGTTGGTGGTTGTTGCTGGTGGTGGTAGTGGTGGTTGTTGTTGGTGGTAGTGGTGGTTGTTGTTGGTGGTAGTGGTGGTTGTTGCTGGTGGTAGTGGTGGTTGTTGGTGGTGGTTGTTGCTGGTGGTAGTGGTGGTTGTTGTTGGTGGTAGTGGTGGTTGTTGTTGGTAGTGGTGGTTGTTGCTGGTGGTAGTGGTGGTTGTTGTTGGTGGTAGTGGTGGTTGTTGTTGGTGGTTGTTGCTGGTGGTAGTGGTGGTTGTTGTTGGTGGTAGTGGTTGTTGCTGGTGGTAGTGGTGGTTGTTGTTGGTGGTAGTGGTGGTTGTTGCTGGTGGTAGTGGTGGTTGTTGGTGGTGGTGGTTGTTGTTGGTGGTAGTGGTGGTTGTTGTTGGTGGTAGTGGTGGTTGTTGTTGGTGGTAGTGGTGGTTGTTGCTGGTGGTGATTGTTATTGTTGGCGTTGATGGTTGCTGGTGGTGATGGCTGTTGCTGGTGGTGATGGTCGTGATGGTTGTTGCTGGTAGTGATGGTTGTTAGTGGTAGTGGTGGTTGGTAGTGGTGGTTGTTGCTGGTGGTGATGGTTGTTAGTGGTAGTGGTGGTTGTTAGTGGTAGTGGTGGTTGTTGCTGGTGGTGATGGCTGTTAGTGGTAGTGGTGGTTGTTAGTGGTAGTGGTGGTTGTTGCTGGTGGTGATGGCTGTTAGTGGTGGTGGTGGTTGTTAGTGGTAGTGGTGGTTGTTGCTGGTGGTGATGCCTGTTAATGGTAATGGTGATTGTTAGTGGTAGTGATGGTTGTTGCTGGTGATGGGTGTTAGTGGTAGTGATGGTTGTTGCTGGTGATGGGTGTTAGTGGTAGTGATGGTTGTTGCTGGTGGCGATGGATGTTAGTGGTAGTGGTGGTTGTTAGTGGTAGTGATGGTTGTTAGTGGTAGTGATGGTTGTTGCTGGTGATGGCTGTTGTAGTTGTGGTTGTTAGTGGTAGTGATGGTTGTTGTTGGCGGTGATGGCTGTTAGTGGTAGTGGTGGTTGTTGGTAGTGGTGATGGCTGTTAGTGATAGTAGTGGTTGTTAGTGGTAGTGGTGGTTGTTGCTGGTGGTGATGCCTGTTAGTGGTACTGATGGTTGTTGCTGGTGGTTAGGGTTGTTAGTGGTAGTGATGGTTGTTGCTGGTGGTGATGGGTGTTAGTGGTAGTGGTGGTTGTTAGTGGTAGTGGTGGTTGTTGCTGGTGGTGATGGCTGTTAGTGATAGTGGTAGTGGTGGTTGTTAGTGGTAGTGGTGGTTGTTGCTGGTGATGATGGCTGTTAGTGATGGTGGTTGTTAGTGGTAGTGGTGGTTGTTGCTGGTGGTGATGGCTGTTAGTGGTATTGATGGTTGTTGCTGGTGGTTAGGGTTGTTAGTGGCAGTGATAGTTGTTGCTGGTGGTGATGGCTGTTAGTGGTAGTGGTGGTTGTTAGTGGTAGTGGTGGTTGTTGCTGATGGTGATGGCTGTTAGTGGTAGTGGTGGTTGTTAGTGGTAGTGATGGTTGTTGCTGGTGGTGATGTGTGTTAGTGGTAATGGTGGTCGTTGCTGGTGGTGATAGTGATGGTTGTTGGTGGTGATGGTTGTTAGTGGTAGTGATGGTTGTTAGAGGTAGTAATGGTTGTTGCTGGTGGTGATGGCTGTTAGTGGTGGTGATAGTTGTTGCTGGTGATGGGTGTTAGCGGTAGTGATGGTTGTTGCTGGTGGTGATGGCTGTTAGTGGTGGTGGTTAATGGTAGTGATGGTTGTTGCTGGTGGTGATGGGTGTTAGTGGTGGTGATGGCTGTTAGTAGTGGTGATGGGTGTTAGTGGTAGTGGTGATGGTTGTTAGTGGTGCTGGCGGTGATGGCTGTTAGTGGGGGTGATGGTTGTTAGTGGTGTTGGTGGTGATGGCTGTCAGTGGTACTGGTGATGATGGTTGTTAGTGGTAGTGGTGGTGATGGCTGTTAGTGGTAGTGGTGGTGATGGTTGTTAGTGGTACTGGTGGTGATTTTTGTTAATGGTAGTGGTGGTGATGGCTGTTAGTGGTGATGGTGATGGCTGTCAGTGGTACTGGTGGTGATGGCTGTCAGTGGTACTGGTGGTGATGGTTGTTAGTGGTACTGGTGGTGATGGTTGTTAGTGGTACTGGTGGTGATGGCTGTTAGTGGTACTGGTGGTGATGGCTGTCAGTGGTACTGGTGGTGATGGTTAGTGGTACTGGTGGTGATGGTTAGTGGTACTGGTGGTGATGGTTATTAGTGGTACTGGTGATGATGGTTGTTAGTGGTAGTGGTGGTGATGGCTGTTAGTGGTACTGGTGGTGATGGCTGTCAGTGGTACTGGTGGTGATGGTTAGTGGTACTGGTGGTGATGGTTATTAGTGGTACTGGTGATGATGGTTGTTAGTGGTAGTGGTGGTGATGGTTGTTAGTGGTACTGGTGGTGATTTTTGTTAATGGTAGTGGTGGTGATGGTTGTTAGTGGTACTGGTGGTGATGGTTATTAGTGGTACTGGTGATGGTTGTTAGTGGTGATGGTGGTGATGGCTGTCAGTGGTACTGGTGGTGATGGCTGTCAGTGGTACTGGTGGTGATGGTTGGTAGTGGTACTGGTGGTGATGGCTGTCAGTGGTACTGGTGGTGATGGTTGTTAGTGGTACTGGTGGTGATGGTTGTTAGTGGTACTGGTGGTGATGGCTGTTAGTGGTACTGGTGGTGATGGGTGTTAGTGGTAGTGGTGGTGATGGCTGTTAGTGGTAGTGGTGGTGATGGCTGTTAGTGGTAGTGGTGGTGATGGTTGTTGATGGTAGTGGTGGTGATGGCTGTTAGTGGTAGTGGTGGTGATGGCTGTTAGTGGTGGTGATGGTTGTTAGTGGTAGTGGTGGTGATGGTTGTTAGTGGTAGTGGTGGTGATGGCTGTTAGTGGTAGTGGTGGTGATGGTTGTTAGTGGTAGTGGTGGTGATGGCTGTTAGTGGTAGTGGTGGTGATGGCTGTTAGTGGTGGTGATGGTTGTTGGTGGTAGTGGTGGTGATGGCTGTTAGTGGTGGTGATGGCTGTTAGTGGTGGTGATGGTTGTTGGTGGTAGTGGTGGTTATTTTTGGTGGTGGTTGTTGGTGGTGGTTGTTAGTGGTAGTGATATTAGTGGTGGTGGTTGTTAGTGGTAGTGATGTTAGTAGTGGTGGCTGTTGATGGTTGTTAGTGGTAGCAATGGTAATGGTTGTTGCTGTTGGTGATGGCTGTTGTTGATTGGTGATGGCTCTTGTTGGTGATTGTTGTTGGTGTTGATGGTTGTTGCTAGTGGTTGATGGTTGTTAGTGGTGGTTGCTGGTGATGGTTGATGGTAGTGGTGGTAATGGAGGTTGGTGATGGTTTGTGGTGGTGGTGGTAGAGTTGAAAGTGGTTGTTCTAGGTGTTGGTGGAGGTGGTTGGCGGTGGAGTTCCTGATAGTGGTGTGGGGGGTGGTGACTGTGGTAGTGGTGATGGTGTTTATGTTGATAGTGTTGGTGGTGGTACTGGTGGTGGTACTGGTGGTGATGGAGTTCGTCTTGTTAAAAAAGATAGTTGTTACATCAATGATAGTAATCGCGATGGTGATAATGGTGGTGTTGATAGTAATGGTGGGGGTGGTCGTGATGATATTTTTGATGGCAGTGGTAATGGTGGCTTTGATGGTGGTGGTAATGGTGGCTTTGATGGTGGTGGTAATGGTGGCTTTGATGGTGGTGGTAATGGTGGCTTTGATGGTGGTGGTAATGGTGGCTTTGATGGTGGTGGTAATGGTGGCTTTGATGGTGGTGGTAATGGTGGCTTTGATGGTGGTGGTAATGGTGGCTTTGATGGTGGTGGTAATGATGGCACTGGTAGCGATGATAATATTGGTGTTATTGTTGCTGTTAGTGGAGGATGGGGGTGGTTATTGCGAGTTAGGTTGTGACTGTGGTGGCTAGGGTGGAGTACGGGTGGCAGTGGTTATGGTGGTATTGTTGGTGGTAGTGATGGAGGTGGTGTTGGCCACGATGTTGATGGTACCAGTGGGGATGGTGACGCTGGAAGTGGTGGTGACAGCAGGAGCTGAAGGTGGGAGTGATGATGGTAGCGAGGGTGGTAGTGTTGGCAGTGGTTGGGAGCTGGTGGTCGTGGTGGTGGTAGTGATTGGGAGCTGGAAGTGGTGGTAGTGGCATCTGTGTGCTCGCGTAGCTGGGATTGATAACTTCATCGGCTATATCATGCCTGCTCTGTAAACTATGTATGGTATCTGCTTTAAAACCTTCCTTATCCAGATGGTTCCACTGTCACACGGAAGCTTAACTCTGGCGTCCCTGTGACTCATTTGCGTCTTCCATCAATGCTCCCTTATTCCAGATTTCCATTCACACAATCTATCATCTCTGCCCTGTCGAGTCCTCTGAGTATCAAGCACGTCGTTATCATGTCTTCCCTGGTTCGCCAACCTTCGCATTTTAAGGTTTATTGTCGCAGTCCTCTGCGTTCATTCCTCTGAGTTCCGTAATAGTCTGCTGTCAAACCTCTCTCTCGCTCTATCTACATTCTCTAATTGATGAATATATTTTCTCACGTGTGGGTTGCATGCTGGTCCTGCATACTCGGTGATGGAGCAGACGTAAGCCATATACAGGGTACTGACAGGCTTGCATGAAGTCTCTAGGTACCGTTTTGAGGTTGGCCAGACGAACATACACTGCCAGAGGTGTTTACTTAATGTCCGCCTCTGGTGATCCTTGTCATCTTCTCCTTTAATTCCTTGTTTTTTTTTCTGCACGAGGTTCTCTTTGTATGCAGTTTGAGTGCAAGGGGGGTTGAGCTCTAGCTCTTGGTTCCGTCTGACCTGAATCTGTCGTTGCTAAAATTATCCTGTTTTACTGTCATTCCTGTGTTAAATGTCTGGTGGCATCCCTATGGGTCAGTGTGGGGGGGGGGGGGAGTGCCATTTCCACGTCTTTCTCTTCTTGTTTATCAGGGAAATAGTTTATTCTCGTCTGCCCTCTCTCTCTGCCGCGTTTTATTTTGTATGTCGTGATCATATTCCCTCTTGTTCTTCATTCACTGAGAGTAGGGTGTTGACTCATCCTACAGACGCAGTGAACTGCTGTGTCGTCCACCTCGAGACTGAAGGTGCTCTCTAAGGGCTGGGAGAGATGGATCTAATGTCTCCGTATGTCATCTCTGTATCGAGCTGAAAAGGTTGCTGGGTGACAAAACGTTTTTAAATCTAGATACCCAGTACAATTTCCCGGACAAGCAATAAAAGATAGAAAGCAAACACATGTGGGAGTTGATATTCCCTTTGCAACATTGCAGGCTCTTGAAAAAGTGTTGGCAGCAACACGAAAGGCCTAGAGTTATCATTCATCTCCCCCTGTGATTGTTTTGCGTAGATACCCAGGTGTTGTACGTGTGCCTGATGCCTCATCACATCTCAGAATACATACGTGGACAATGCTTGAAGTCCAGGTCCCTACCTGGAGTCTACCTGGAAGGTGTACCGGGGGTCAACGTCTCCGCTGCCCAGTTCATGTCCAGGCCTCGCGGTGGATCAGGGCCTGATCATCCAGGCTGTTACTGCCTGCCGCACACAATCCGACGTACGAACCACAGCTCTGGTGGCCAGGCTCTGACTGCTTACGTTAATGTAACTCCGGAGAGTGTTGGAAAATGTGGAATTAACTCAGTAGAGAAACAGGGGATGCCACACGTGTTAATAGCTCCTGGGTCGTCGCCCCCTCGGCCCGGTCTCAGACCAGGCCTCCTAAATGAGGAAGATTTATTAAGAGTCAGATGTGAAAATAGTGATGCTGAATGCAAGTACAGATTTGTAAGATGTGTCACGTGTTCGTGACACAATAAGAAAAGATCAACAATCCTGCCAGAGTGAAAAATAATTAACAGACGTTATATAATGAGAGTAGAAGTTTGTAAAGATTTAGCAGTTATTGTACGTACTCTTAGTTCCTCTTCACTCCCTCTGTCCTCCTTCCTCCCCTCTCCCTTCCCTCCTCCTTCCTACCCTCCTTCTTTCTCCCTACCCCTCCTCTATTCTCCTTACCCCTCCTTGTTAAGTATAAACCTAATGTAAGCAAAAGTTTGTGATTGATACTCGTTTAAGCTGGAAATTTTAATTATTATTATTATTATTATTATTATTATTATTATTTCATGGACTTTCATATATAAGCTTAGTCACAAATTTGACTCATTCATACATTTACTCATAATACGAATATACATTCACTCGTATACACATTCATTAACAAATATATATTCAGACATTCAGACATACACATTCCCCAAATTTGTCCCTACGTTCTGTTCAAATGTATATAAACTCGTGCAGACGTGCACTCATTGTCATAGTTATTCTCTGAGTGATGCATCATTGTGTACAATGATTCTCTGTTAAAATGAGTGAATTGGACCTGCCTCGCATGGGCCAGTAGGCCTGCAGCAGTGTTTCTTCTTTCTTATGTTCTTAAATTTCTGAAGGGGTGGACCGGTAAGCCAACGGAAGGCCTCGGTCAAATGACCAAAAACTCCAGTCCATGACCAAAACCCGCGTCAGGGAAAGCTTATCCCGTTTCCTGACAAATCTTACCTAACCTAACCTTGTTGTGCAGTTGTAATGGAACGAGTTACGGCCAGTACAAAACAAGACTGATCAATGTTGCGACAATGTTGATCTAGGGAAACGTCAAATGATTTACTTTGAAGATAAAAAGTCATGAGGGGAAGTAGTAGTTTGTGCCTTTTCAGTTTAGTTTAAACCTTTCATTGTTTCATTCTATGGAACAATGCTCTTCTCCAGACTGAGGGACTGACCACCTCAAAACTTTAAGGGTGATGGACTGATTACATCGTCTTCAAGTATCTTCTGCTTCTATCAACTTTTCTGTACTCGACTGAAGAAGCCTACTGTGTAGGCGAAACGTTTCGAAATAAAGATGCCTAACTGTTGCATGTATGTCTTACCTAACAAACCTTTCGTGAACTGTTGTTCTCCTGTTGACAATTACGTATTCTCGCTTAGTACTGTTCTTTTTTTTTCACTGTTCTTTCTTGTCTCCCGGTCTTGGTAGTTCATCCATGCCCTCTTGTTCACGAAGATAAATGTTATAAACTAACACAATGGAGAGAAAACGTTTCGCCCACTCAGTGAGTTTCATCAGGTCACAAGCACATCTGTCCGTGACTTGATAAAGTTCACTGTATGGGAGAAACTTTGTCAATAAAGGCTCGCCTTAAACTACATTCGTGGCTGTTCCCCCCCCCACCATCATCCCTTCTTGTTCATCCGCACCTTTTCTAAAGAGAATCGTGTCAGAACCACGGAGCCACGGTTTTTCTGTTTTCGTTACCAACACTGATCTTTGTCGTCTTGTGTACTCTCCATTTTCTTACATCCAACTTCGATTGTCTTTATTCTTCAATTCCCATTCTTTTGTATAACTTACAGGAAGTTTCTCTCTTCTTTGTGATTTTCGTTAGTATGGTTTGTGTTGATGTTCTCCCTCGATGTCCCTCCAGTACAGCATGCTCGCTGGACCTTAATGGATGTAGGATGGTCGACAACAACAATCATCCAGGGAGTCACTACCGACCTCTCTGTTTTGCCCTGGTCCAGTATGGTTCTTTCCATTCTATAATCTAGAAGGTCCAGAAGTGGTTAGCTCATCTCCACACTTCGTACTAGGATGTTGACCCATGTTAGTGTCCCCGGCCATGTTAGTGTCTCTTCATAGCCTCTCATTATGTGGTACCCCGGTGGGAATATTGCCTTCGTTATTACTGCTCTTAGTCTAGTTTCAGTAAAACAATTATTTTAGGTTCAACCTTTGCTTCTCTTTCAGTCGTCTTGATCTCTGAGGTGTTATTAACGACTGACCTCCACTGCAATGGTTTCCCCAGTAGGTAAAATATGATTTTACTGGGATTTATAACCTGAGGTGAGGGGGGATAAGCCCCCCAGGATACCCCTGTGAGTCACAGGGGACTGTATCTTATTAACATTCCTATATTCTTCTCACCAGGGAGAACAGTCCACAATCTCATGAGAACAATCCCCAGTCCTAGATGAACGGTCCCCAGTCCTAGATGAACGGACCCCAGTCCTAGATGAACGGACCCCAGTCCTAGATGAACGGACCCCAGTCCTAGATGAACGGTCCCCAGTCCTAGATGAACGGACCCCAGTCCTAGATGAACGGTCCCCAGTCCTAGATGAACGGTCCCCAGTCCTAGATGAACGGTCCCCAGTCCTAGATGAACGGTCCCCAGTCCTAGATGAACGGTCCCCAGTCCTAGATGAACGGTCCCCAGTCCTAGATGAACGGTCCCCAGTCCTAGATGAACGGTCCCCAGTCCTAGATGAACGGACCCCAGTCCTAGATGAACGGACCCCAGTCCTAGATGAACGGACCCCAGTCCTAGATGAACGGTCCCCAGTCCTAGATGAACGGACCCCAGTCCTAGATGAACGGACCCCAGTCCTAGATGAACGGACCCCAGTCCTAGATGAACGGACCCCAGTCCTAGATGAACGGTCCCCAGTCCTAGATGAACGGTCCCCAGTCCTAGATGAACGGTCCCCAGTCCTAGATGAACGGTCCCCAGTCCTAGATGAACGGTCCCCAGTCCTAGATGAACGGACCCCAGTCCTAGATGAACGGTCCCCAGTCCTAGATGAACGGTCCCCAGTCCTAGATGAACGGTCCCCAGTCCTAGATGAACGGTCCCCAGTCCTAGATGAACGGTCCCCAGTCCTAGATGAACGGTCCCCAGTCCTAGATGAACGGTCCCCAGTCCTAGATGAACGGTCCCCAGTCCTAGATGAACGGTCCCCAGTCCTAGATGAACGGACCCCAGTCCTAGATGAACGGACCCCAGTCCTAGATGAACGGACCCCAGTCCTAGATGAACGGTCCCCAGTCCTAGATGAACGGTCCCCAGTCCTAGATGAACGGTCCCCAGTCCTAGATGAACGGTCCCCAGTCCTAGATGAACGGTCCCCAGTCCTAGATGAACGGTCCCCAGTCCCACATGAACGGTCCACAGTCCCACATGAACGGTCCACAGTCCCACATGAACGGTCCACAGTCCCACATGAACGGTCCACAGTCCCACATGAACGGTCCACAGTCCCACATGAACGGTCCACAGTCCCACATGAACGGTCCACAGTCCCACATGAACGGTCCACAGTCCCACATGAACGGTCCACAGTCCCACATGAACGGTCCACAGTCCCACATGAACGGTCCACAGTCCCACATGAACGGTCCACAGTCCCACATGAACGGTCCACAGTCCCACATGAACGGTCCACAGTCCCACATGAACGGTCCACAGTCCCACATGAACGGTCCACAGTCCCACATGAACGGTCCACAGTCCCACATGAACGGTCCACAGTCCCACATGAACGGTCCACAGTCCCACATGAACGGTCCACAGTCCCACATGAACGGTCCACAGTCCCACATGAACGGTCCACAGTCCCACATGAACGGTCCACAGTCCCACATGAACGGTCCACAGTCCCACATGAACGGTCCACAGTCCCACATGAACGGTCCACAGTCCCAAATGCACTTGTCTATTTTTCTATCATTTACCTTCACTTCCTCCACGTTTTCCACACAGGCTTCGTCCTCTTTGCTATTTTATTTAGCATGTTCTTGATTCACCTTGATGCCAGCATGTTCTTGATTCACCTTGATGCTAGCATGTTCTTGATTCACCTCGCTGCTAGCATGTTCTTGATTCACATTGATGCTAGCATATTCTTGATTCACCTTGATGCTAGCATGTTCTTGATTCACCTTGATGCTAGCATGTTCTTGATTCACCTTGCTGCTAGCATGCTCTTGATTCACATTGATGCTAGCATGCTCTTGATTCACATTGATGCTAGCATATTCTTGATTCACCTTGATGCTAGCATGTTCTTGATTCACCTTGCTGCTAGCATGCTCTTGATTCACATTGATGCTAGCATATTCTTGATTCACCTTGATGCTAGCATGTTCTTGATTCACCTTGATGCTAGCATGTTTTTTATTCATCTTGATGCTAGCATGTTCTTGATTCACCTTGATGCTGAGCAAAGAAGGACAGACGGTATAAGGAATATACCCAGCATTTCACTCATGCTGGGTAGCGATCCCTGGCCCCTGTGTGTGTGAGCTGAGGAGCTGAAGATAGACACTGAAGTTGTTTTGGTTGGGAGTAGGTGGAGTAAGAGGTGGAAGTTTGAGTGTGTGGGGGGAGGAGTTACAGTAGAGAATGGATGGTATAGTTAGCATCAGTGCTAGTGGAGTGCAGGTGATGGCTGAGTTGACCTTATTTAGTGACAGTTATGGGTGGATGAAGAGGCTTAAACTGGATGGTTGAGAGGAAGGAATTGAAGAGGTAGATGGAATGTCGAGTGGGCATCCAGCGATGGATGGATGAGTCTGGCAGAGGAAGAGAGTGGTAGTAGTGATGGTGGTAGTAGTGATGGTGGTAGTAGTGATGGTGGTAGTAGTGATGGTGGTAGTAGTGATGGTGGTAGTAGTGATGGTGGTAGTAGTGATGGTTGTAGTAGTGATGGTGGTAGTAGTGATGGTAGTAGTAGTGATGGTAGTAGTAGTGATGGTGGTAGTAGTGATGGTGGTAGTAGTGATGGTGGTAGTAGTGATGGTGGTAGTAGTGATGGTGGTAGTAGTGATGGTGGTAGTAGTGATGGTAGTAGTAGTGATGGTGGTAGTAGTGATGGTGGTAGTAGTGATGGTGGTAGTAGTGATGGTGGTAGTAGTGATGGTGGTAGTAGTGATGGTAGTAGTAGTGATGGTGGTAGTAGTGATGGTGGTAGTAGTGATGGTGGTAGTAGTGATGGTGGTAGTAGTGATGGTGGTAGTAGTGATGGTGGTAGTAGTGATGGTGGTAGTAGTGATGGTGGTAGTAGTGATGGTGGTAGTAGTGATGGTAGTAGTAGTGATGGTAGTAGTAGTGATGGTGGTAGTAGTGATGGTGGTAGTAGTGATGGTGGTAGTAGTGATGGTGGTAGTAGTAAGCAGCAAATGGAATAGTTGTGGATGACCTAGTCCTAGTGGATGGAAACACATTTGGGATGAAATTGAAGGGGTTGGGTATGGGAGTTGGTGGAGGAGGGGATGGGAGAAGGTGTGAGTGGAGAACGTGGGTGGGTGGGTTTGGGTGGAGGGCATGGGTGGGTGTGGGTGGAGGATATGGGTGGGTGTGGGTGGGAAGGTTTAGCTATCCTTCTATTACTTCCTCTCCCTCACCCCCTTCCACCAGCCCCACTCTCCCAACACTCCTTTACATCCTTACTCCAACCCACTTCTTTCCCCCATCACTCGCTACTCACCACCCATCCCCCTCACTTATACCCTCGCAGAAATCCTTTTCCTTTCACTTTCCCCTCCCTCCCCAGCCAGCCCCCATCCCTTCCATCTTCTACCTCCCTCCCCACAAAATCCCTCTCAACCCCCCATCAAAATCTACTCTTCCAAAATCCCTTTCCTCCTCCCCACTCCCCACCACTCGCCACCTCATTACCGATTCACCAACCCTAACCCTATTCCCTACCACAGCATCATCCCTAAATACTCAATCTCATTCACCCTTCATCCTAATATCTTCTCCACACAACATCCCTTCTCGATATCTTTAATATGCAAACAAATAAAAGAAACCTAAATATAGTTCAAGTGTTTAATTTATCTTGTCGGTATTGTATACCATTCATATACGACATCCCTTCTCGTCTCTCTAATAGAAACTACAGTGAAGAATCTCTCGACTCAGCATACGAGAGAGATAAAGCAGAAAGGCAGCAGAGGTTCAACCTGCGAGGCTGAATCTGGTCTTCAACTTGAGCAAATTAAACGTAGAGGAAATTTATTTTGGAGAGCTGTTAGGAGTCAGTAGTCACACTGTTAATTAAGATTTCAAAACCTGTTTGAAATGGGACTAGAGAGATGGGAAGTCAGAAGTATAAGGATAATCTGGAAGGAGACTATGAAGAAATTAAAAGAGTCTGTCATAGACATTCTGAAGAACTTAGCTTATACCAAGAGGACAAAATTAAGATTAATATCATATAAGAGCAACATGGATGGGGAACGTCAGAGAGCCTGTGACTCGACCCACAGTGCAAAGAAATCAAAGAGAAAAAGAGTAAAATATATCTCCATGAGTAATGAAGCGACTATGTAGCAAGTCACTTGGTACGAGGCAACTACCGGGTAGTGGAATGAACTGGATGTGGTGGTGGGGGCAAGCTCGAGTCACAGCCTCAAGAGTAGGTATGACAGGGCCCCAAGAGTACAGGGATAAATAACTCCGGCCACTCTGGAGCCGAGTTTTCACTCTTTTAAATTCAATTCGGCAGACGTGTACACACACAGCCTGGATGGAATATATGGTGGCAGTAACGGAAGAAGATGGAAGAGGTGTGGAAGGTGGAAAAAGCGGAAGAAGAGAATGATCAGAAAAAAAGGCCGAGAAGCAGAAGTTGTTAAAGGAAGTTGGAAGAGGAAGAACTAGGTGGATGCATAGACGAATGGATAGATGGAGAGACTGCCTCTTTAACGGAGACGTGTGGAGAGACGTGGGTGAAGGATAGCCACGGGTCGTCCGTCGTGTGTGTCAAAGTTAAACAAGCCCAAGGTGGTACTCTCTCTCTCTCTCTCTCTCTCTCTCTCTCTCTCTCTCAGAGAGAGAGAGAGAGAGAGAGAAAGAGAGCAAGTAGATCCAATGGAATACATCCCTCAACACAGCAGCGGCCGAGTTCCTCCATCCCAACCCAACTAGGCACATGTACGGTATATTTTTTTCAATTAGCCATGCAATCTGCGGGACACACCTGAACATAAAGCAGGAGAAAAAGTGTAATCTCTCCCCATTATTCACCCCCACACGGCTTACTAGCTCACTTTCTTCTCTTCCCCCTTTCTCTCTCTCTCTCTCTCTCTCTCTCTCTCTCTCTCTCTCTCGCTTTTTCTCTAGCTGCACCACTCTCCCCTCTTTTCTTTCAGGTCTGGCAGGACCAGGGTTGTGGTCTTCATAAGTCCTGCACAAAGGGTATAACTTGGCCTACAGCCACAGATAATTACGGTGCGAATGTTTCACTAACAACAGAGAACCCTCGAGATTTAACCCAGCAATAAACTGTGCTAATCTGTACCCTGAGTCCAAGACTGATTGCCATGCTTGCGTCTCTCTGTCTCTCTCTCTCTCTCTGTCTCTCTCTGTGTCTCTCTCTCTCTCTCTCTCTCTCTCTCTCTCTCTCTCTCTCTCTCTCTCTCTCTCTCTCTCTCTCTCTCTCTCTCTCTCTCTCTTTCTCTCATAGAGGAAGAGGATTTATCGTGATATTTAGTGTTATTTTTTATCCCGAAACTGGATATTCTAGGATTCACTCTACCCGTCTTGAGGTCCTCGTCTGAGGACTCCGTCTGGTCAAATGTCCCTGTCGTGCGAGGTTCCCGTCACTGGTGTGGCCTTCATTCGTAGGTGGTTTGTGAGCGGCCTGGAGTGAGAGAGACGGGGGTGTGAGCGGCCTGGAGTGAGAGAGACGGGGGTGTGAGCGGCCTGGAGTGAGAGAGACGGGGGTGTGAGCGGCCTGGAGTGAGAGAGACGGGGGTGTGAGCGGCCTGCAGAGCTTCAGTGAAGCGTTGTTTCACGTTCCATTCTTTCCTTATCACTATTTCCACCAGCAGGGACGGTAAGTAATCAGCTTTAATCCAGGGAAGAGTGTTGTAGCTCACTTTCCTTCGGCGCAGAGTCCTCCGCTGGACTCTGTCCCCTGAAGGACGGAGAGTCCATCACTCTCAGACTTGTGTACACAAGGTCAGCATCTGTAGTCGCGCTGCTGATGTTAAATCGTCAATTTTTTACGATGAGCAAATCTATTTCTCTCTCTCTCTCTCTCTCTCTCTCTCTCTCTCTCTCTCTCTCTCTCTCTCTCTCTCTCTCTCCACCTCCCTCCTTCATATCTCCCACTTCCAATCCCTGCATCTCTCTCTCTCTCTCTCTCTCTCTCTCTCTCTCTCTCTCTCCTTCCCTGAATTATGACTCTGATATTTCTGCCCAACAGAATGTTAATGCAGATTTATCATGGAGGCGATGAATAAAATCAACATTTTCGTTTAACCTCGCTATTATTAATAAACGCGAGCGAGATGGATGTTATTACGGCTGCCGCGAGACAGTAGCGAGATAGCTGGCGGTCTCTCGCTGGGCGTGAGTGCGCCTTTCTACACTATGTAAATCACTCGTCGCGTATAATGCGCTATGCAGGGGGAAAAAAAAGCATAATCGTACAGTTTTTAAAAGCACTTTTTGTGTTTTAGACTTTTTTGTGTTCTACGTAGTGTTAAGTGACCTTTTATTTTTATTATAAGTATTGAGTGCTTGGAAAGAGTTGGACTGGGTTAGGATTTACTGTCATCTTTTTTGTGCTTAGGATGAGAGTGGGAAGAGTTAGCTCTGTAGACAGGAAATACAGCTTTGGAAACAGGAAAGCTAACTTTGAAAATGTGAAAGTTAGCCTTGTATACGAGAGAGTTAGCTTTGTATACGAGAGAGTTAGCCTTGTATACGAGAGAGTTAGCCTTGTATACGAGAGAGTTAGCCTTGTATACGAGAGAGTTAGCCTTGTATACGAGAGAGTTAGCCTTGTATACGAGAGAGTTAGCCTTGTATACGAGAGAGTTAGCCTTGTATACGAGAGAGTTAGCCTTGTATACGAGAGAGTTAGCCTTGTATACGGTTGAGCTAGCCTTGTATACGGTTGAGTTAGCTTTTATCTCGAATGACTCTTGTTTATATACACAAGGTAAACATACACAGTAGTCCTACATAGATGGGTGAAGCACAGGCAGCCTGAGAGGCCGAGGCTTCCAGTCTGGATCCAGGTTACATTGGGTTGCTGCAGAATTACCTTTGTTACGTTGTTGGGTCTTATAACATTACTGGCAACTTAACTTAATTATTTTTGTTGTTGCTCCTGCAGATATTACTACTATACAACTACTGTTACTATGCTACTATTACTGTACTATTATTGTACTATATGCCGAGCTCTACGTTGAGAGCTTTATCAAGTTATGTTGAGCTCTGTGTGGAGCTTTATATGGTAATATTACCGGATGCCTCGTCCAGGTGCGCCGGTAGAGAGAGATATGCAAGAATAAATCTGAAGCAGCACTTGTCCATAATTTATACAGCATACTTGTTATTAATTGTTTATAATTTATATAGCATACTTATTATAATAATGAAAGTTACAGCGGTAAGTGGGCTTCCTCTATAGTTTATTCCAGAGACGCAGCGTCTCTATTAACCACCGTCTACCAACTGGTTCATACTTAAATATTTTTCTGATATATATATTATATATATATATATTATATAATATATATATATATATATATATATATATATATATATATATATATATATATATATATATATATATATATATATATATATATATAATGTCGTGCCTAATAGGTAAAACTGGTCAATTAGCAAGAACTCATTTAAAATTAAGTCCTCTCTAAAATTTTCTCTTATACGTTTAAAGATATACTTTTTTCATTAGTGTTAATGTAAAAATTTATAATTTTGCACCAAAAGAAACTTAGAAAACTTACCTAACTTTATCATAACAAGCGCAATTTATTTTAGCCTAATCCAGCTGAATATATTTTAGATATGTTTATAAAAATTTAATACTAAAACACATTGAAATATATTTTTTTCGTTAGGTTGAGAATGATTTTCGTGAAATTATTGCATACACAAATTTTCGCTCGTCTTATATGGCAAGATGAGCGTTGCTATTTAAGCCAAGATCGCAAGTTTTACATATTCGGAACATTATATATATATATATATATATATATATATATATATATATATATATATATATATATATATATATATAATATATATATATCACGCACACACTCACTGGCCACTTTATTAGGTACACCCTTCTGTTACTGGGCAGGGTCTCCCTTTGCCCTCAGAAACTTCCTGAATTCTTCGTGGCATGGATTGAACAAGATGCAGGAAACATTCCTTAGAGATCCTGGTCCTTGTTGACGTAACATCGAGCAGTTTCAGCAGATTCGTCGACTGCACATTCATGCTGCGAATCTCCCGTTCCAGCACATTCCAAAAGGTTTACACGAAATTTTAACGCTGCCATCTGCATGTTGCTGCAGAAATCGCGATTTGTCAGACTAGGCTCGCCAGTTTTGGTGAGCCTATACCCACTCTAGCCTCAGTTTCCTGTTCTTAGCTGACAGGAGTGGAACCCGGTGTGGTCTGATGCTGTAAACCATCCACTTCAAGCTTCAATGTGTTGTGCGTTCAGAGATGCTCTTCTGCATACCCCTGTTGTAACAGATGGTTATTTGAGTTACTGTCGCTTTCCTGTTAGCTTGAACCAGTCTGAACATTCTTCTTTGACCTTTCTCATTAACAAGGCTTTTTCGCCCATAGAACTTCCGCTCACTGGACGTTATGAGCAAACTCTAGAGACTGTTGTGTGTGAAAATCCCAGGAGATTAGCAAATTAAGAAATAATCCACTCCATTTGGCACTAACAATCATTCCAGAGTCAAATATGCCGAGATCACATTTCTTCCCCGTTATGTTTGATCTAGACAACAAGTAAAACTCTTGACATGTCTGTTTGTAGACACTGAGGTGCTTCCACGTGATTGGCTGATTAGATATTTGCATTAACGAGGTGTACAGTGGCTACTGAACGAATATATGTGAATGTTTGATAGGAAGCCTGGAATATTTAAAACGAAGATTAGTTACTAATATTAAAACTTACCACTTGACCTTCTAAACTGGAATAAATCAGTCGTATTAATCAGGAAGAAGTATCACTTGACCTTCTAAACTGGAATAAATCAGTCGTATTAATCAGGAAGAAGTATCACTTGACCTTCTAAACTGGAATAAATCAGTCGTATTAATCAGGAAGAAGTATCACTTGACCTTCTAAACTGGAATAAATCAGTCGTATTAATCAGGAAGAAGTATCACTTGACCTTCTAAACTGGAATAAATCAGTCGTATTAATCAGGAGGAAGTATCACTTGACCTTCTAAACTGGAATAAATCAGTCGTATTAATCAGGAAGAAGTATCACTTGACCTTCATTGATCTTGAATAATTTGTCTTCTATGGTTCCCAGCAACACTGTTTACAAGTGTATTGTCAAGCCCTGGCCAGATGCTGACTGACTTGGACGGGAGTTAGTGTGTAAATTGTCCATACGGTGAATTAAATTTTAGATTCATGTCAGCGAGGTTTGACAATACTTTTATTCAGCAGATATGAAACACCATTTTGCAATTTTCGGAATTTCTACGTCGTATATTACACAGCACTGCGAGTACCAACTGTTATAACACAGCCTCTGTGATTTATACTCGCATGAACACACGTACTTTAGTTCAAACATCAACTTCTCTCACTTACACCTCTGCAACTGGCTCCCATGGAGGTTAATACTCGCTCTTGTCAACATTATTTTGCTTAATTCTCACTGTGTGTGTGTGTGTGTGTGTGTGTGTGCGCGCGCGTGTGTGTGTGCGCGCGCGTGTGTGTGCGTATGGCGTTCATGCCTACTCAATTTTTTTTTTCAACTTATAAATACAGTATTCGGTATTTACTAAAATCTTTTGTGAAATTCTGAGCTGTACATAAAAAAAAGAATTTGTGGCAGCAGAGTGAGGCTGCCAGATGAACCATTGTGAGTAATGAAGATCCCTGAAAATATTATATTTTTTGATATTTCATCATCTATGTAACTGTGATGGCACACAAGATAAGCTCTTGGGAACATCAGCCAGATTACTGACTTGTTGGTCGTAATATGAGAAAAAGTGTGTGTGCGTGTGTGCGTGTGTGTGCGTGTGTGCGTGTGTGTGTGTGCGTGCGTGTGTGTGCGTGTGTGTGTGTGCGCGCGCTAGTGTGCGTGTGCGTGCTAGTGTGCGTGTGTGCGCGCGCTAGTGTGTGTGTGTACTCACCTATTTGTGGTTGCAGGGGTCGATTCATAGCTCCTGGCCCCGGCTATTCACTGATTCTTCCTAGGTCCTCTCTCTCCCCGCTCCACGAGTTTTATCAAACCTCGGCTTAAAACTATGTATGGTTCCTGCCTCCACTACATCACTTTATAGGCTATTCCACTTCCTGACAACTCTGACTAAAAAAATACTTCCTAACATCCCTTTGACTCATCTGAGTCTTCAGCTTCCAATTGTGACCCCTTGTTTCTGTGTTCCAGCTCAGGAACATCCTGTCTCTGTCCACCTTGTCTATTCCGCACAGTATTTTATACGCCGTTATCATGTCTTCCCTGACCCTTCTGTCCTCCAGTGTCGTCAGGCCAATTTCCCTTAACATTTCTTCGTAGGACATTCTCCTTAGTTCTGGGACTAGTCTTGTTGCAAACCTTTGCATTTTCTCTAATTTCTTGACGTGCTTGACCAGGTGTGGATTCCAAACTGGTATTGTATACTCCAGTATGGGCCTGAGGTATATGGTGTACAGAGTCTTGAACGATTCCTTACTGAGGTATCGAAACGCTATCCTTAGGTTTGCCAGGCGCCCGTACGCTGCAGCAGTTATCTGATTGATGTGCGCCTCAGGAGATGTGCTCGGTATTATAATCATCCCAAAATCTGTTTCCTTGAGTGAGGTTTGCAGTCTTTGGCCACCTAGACTACACTTTGTCTGCGGTCTTCTTTGCCCTCCCCCGATCTTCATGACTTTGCATTTGGCAGTGTTAAATTCAAGGAGCCAGTTGCTGGACGAGGCTTGTAGCCTGTCCAGGTCTCTTTGTAGTCCTGCCTGATCCTCGACCGATTTGATTCTCCTCATTAACTTCACATCATCTGCAAACAATGACACTTCTGAGTCTATCCCTTCCGTTATGTCATTCACGTATACCAAAAACAGCACAGGTCCTAGGACTGACCCCTGTGGAACCCTGGTTGTCACAGGCGCCCACTCTGACACCTCGTCACTGACCATGACTCGTTGTTGCCTCCCTAGCAGATATTCTCTGATTTATTGCAGTGCCTTTCCTATTATGTGTGCCTGATCCTTTAGCTTTTGCATTAACCTCTTGTGAGGTACTGTGTTGAAGGCCTTCTTACAGTCCAAGAAAATGCAGTCTATCCACCCCTCTCTCTTGTCTTACTTCTGTCACCGTGTCATAAAACTCCAGTAGGTTTGTGACACAGGATTTTCCTTCCCTGAAACCGTGCTGGTTGTCGATTATACGCTTGTTTCTGTCCAGGTGCTCCACCACTCTCCTCCTAATGATCTCCATGACTTTGTATACAATACACGTTAGTGAAACAGGTCTGTAGTTTAATCCCTCTTGCCTGTCCCTTTTTTTAAAAATTGGGACTACATTTGCCATCTTCCATACCTCAGGCAATTGCCTAGTTTCAATGGATGCGTTGAAGATCTTTGTTAGTGGCATACACAGCATCTCAGCTCCCTCTCTATGAACCCACGGAGAGATGTCTGGTTCCACTGCCTTTGAGGTATTAAGTTCACATAGCAACTTCTTCACCTCCTCCTTGGTTATGTGTACCTCATCCAACACTTGTTGGTGTACCTTCCTGTTCTGAATTCCTGGAGTCCTACCCGTTTCTATTGTAAATACTTCTTTAAATCTCATGTGAGCTCCTCGCATACCTCTTGGTCGTTTCTTGTGAACTCCCCACCATCCTTCCTCAGCTTGATTACCTGGTCCGTGACTGTTGTTTTCCTCCTTCGGGCCAGACTTGACTTTCGATGCTATGTCATTTTCGATTTGTCGCTGAGCCTCCCTTCTTGTTTGTGCATATTCGTTTCTAGCTCTTCGGCTGATATCTCTATTTTCCTGGGTCCTTTGTCTTCTGTACATTTTCCATTCTCTAGCGCACGTAGTTTTTGCCTCCCTACACCTTTGGGTGAACCAAGTACTCGTTCTGGTCTTCCCATTATTTCTGTTTCCCTTGGGTACAAACCTCTCCTCTGCCTCCTTGCATTTTGTTGTCACATAGTCCATCACTTCTTTTACTGATTTTCCTGCCAGTTCTCTCTCCCACTGAACGTCTTGCAGGAAGTTCCATATGCCTGTGTAGTCCCCCCTTTCGTAGTTTGGTTTTTCCCATCCTATTCCTGCTACTCTCACCACTTGTAGCTCAATTATATAATCAAAACACAGAACCACATGATCACTAGCTCCAACGGGCCTTTCATACGTGATATCATCGATGTCCGTACGACTCAATGTGAATACAAGGTCCAGTCTTGCTGGATCATCCTCACCTCTCTCTCTGGTAGTATCTCTAACATGTTGATGCATGAGGTTTTCCAGTACCAAATCATTCATCTTGACTCTCCATATTTCGGGACTCCCATGTGGCTCCAGGTTTTCCCAATCAATCTTCTTTGTGTGTGTGTGTGTGTGTGTGTATGTGTGTGTGTTTTATAGAATGGAGAGAAGAAAGAACCTCGTTTCGAGTCCCCGGTTCATTCTTCTGCTTATTCCTCGATATATCTTCATTACGATTTTGAGATGACACACCTTTCAATACTTTTATCAACACGATTCATAAGAACATCAAAAAATAAAATAATTTACCTTCGATTTCCCTCCCTCGAAAGTGACAAACTCACCAATCGTTTTAATTCATCTAAAAGGGATTCAAAACATAGTCCGACCACACTGAGAAGATATTATCCACGTATTTTAAACAAATTTGACCTGTGTTAACCCAGTCTCTAAGTATGACGTTAATAAATTGGCATAGATAGGGCTGAGAGGACTTCCCATAGCCATGCCGTAAGTTTGTCCCTGACAATAAAGTATAGTTAAATTGGAAGAAGATAGTTATCAATAAGACAACTTTAGTGACTTGGTAAAATTGTTATGGTACTGTCATGGATTTGAACCTCCACTCTGCTCAGTGAATTGGTACTGTCATGGTTCTGAACCTCAACTCCACTCAGTAAGCTGGTACTGTCATGGTTCTGAACCTCAACTCCACTCAGTAAAAGTCGGGACTCAGATAAAAGTTAGTCAAGACTCTGCTGAGAATAGTTTTCTTCAACTGGAACTCTAGTAAAGAAAATGAAGCAGACAAATTTCCCAGCTGCAAATTTAAATCGTCCAAATGTTTCAAAAAAAAAAAAAAAAGTTGTGGTTGTCGAAAACTTGAGTTAGAAACGATCAACGGAGGGAGACGGCTGTTTAATCGACTATTTGGACAGTATATAAGCCACAGAATGGGCTAGACGCATGTCCTGAGTCTCCCACGAGTACCGTTGTGATCACTTCGAAGTTGCCAATGGAGCGGAGGATGTGGAGAGAGCCCTCTGCTTCACCCTCCCGTGCGCGCTCAGCTAGACAGGAGCAGAAGTGACAGCTTAGACAGTAATCTGTTTTTCTATCAGATCACCTCGCTGTAGCCCTTATTTTTTTTTATCTCGGGTACTGTCTCTTTTCAAGGGAAGGGTTCTTGATCCAAGGAAATGTACTTTTCCCCTTTTCCTTTTTTTCAGATCGAATTTAATGATCTCCCATGCCCCAGGCAAAATATGACCACATACGGGCTTAGCGCTTCCCGACTTGCATAATGAAAAATTAGTAACAACAGTACCACTCATTGTAATGATATCGTATCTTTTTTTACACAGGGTTTGACAAGGTTAAGGATCCCTAGCTTTATTGACAAGCTAAGAGCTTTTATCTACATCAGCTCATTTGAAAGCATTTTTATTGTTGTGAGACATACAAGTAGGGAACATGATGAAGTTGGAGCCATCAGTGGGCCAGTATTTTCTTTTGATCAACTGACTTTATCTCGTTGACATCATAATGCTGTACGAATGTGTTCGATACTCGAGTCATCCTGGGGATAAATGATCTCAGATGAAGTGATGTACTGGAGAAGGGTACAGCCAGAGTGAAGTTGCTGCTTTCTGCCCGTCTTGTGGTATAGAAGCTTGCTTCTCGCTACCTTTGAAGTGGAGTCAAGTGTGTTACTTTAGCAATATTAGCCTTGTACATAACAGTAAGGCCACCCACATCCCTCCTATGTTGAAGGCTCTGCTGAAATGACAGATCTATCCAGGATGGCCCAGGCGAGAGACGAGACGTCTTGCTCTGTTCTCTACTCTGTCAAGCAGTCACAGATGAGAAGGGGGGCAGGCGTACCAAGTAAGTGGAGCATACTCAAGGTGTGAGCGTACTTGTCCCTCATACAGAATCTTGCAACCCCTACTGTCAAGCAGATGCGAGATACGTCGAAGTTCTGTTTCTCTCTCTCTCTCTCTCTCTCTCTCTCTCTCTCTCTCTCTCTCTCTCTCTCTCTCTCTCTCTCTCTCTCTCTCTCTCTCTCTCTCTCTCTCTCTCTCTCTCTCCGCTCTCTCTCTCTCTCTCTCCTCTCCTCTCCTCTCCTCTCCTCTCCTCTCCTCTCCTCTCCTCTCCTCTCCTCTCCTCTCTCTCCCTCCTCTCCCTCCCTCCCCTAGATAGACTAATCAACCATGGTTAAGCTTGCACCTTGGTAGCGTCGCTCTCACTCTCCTCTGCTTCGCGTCTCTACATTTTATAAGCTTTATAAATCACGTATTCTCAGCTTTTCATTAAACAATAATTACAATGATCGCCCGAGTCCAAAAATTACACGTGATCCAAAGCCTGTGATTGGATCCACCTTGTTTATGTTCTTTCTAATTAGGTACCTGGGAAGATCAGGCTAGATTACCTGACTCTTGTAATTAGACACTCTTAAAATGGCGCTTCAGACAGAGGTGGATTTGCTCTAAATATGTCTTAAGCTTTTATAAGCTTACAGAAGCGTATTTAAGCTGCAGGTGAGTTGGGTAGGGTGTGTGTGTGTGTGTGTGTGTGTGTGTGTGTGTGTGCGTGTGTGTGTGTGTGCGCGTGTGTCACACGCACACAGTCGCTTGTCTCACCCTCCCTGATTTGTCAGCGTCGCCTATTATGAACGTGGCCCCTGATTGGATGCTGAGAGCTTGTTTGCGAACTCGCGTGCTGGTTGGTGGGTTGTTGACCCTCTTTGAGAGGCTGGACCGCAGAGAGACCAGTCCGCAAAGAGACTGGTCTATGGATAAACTGAACCTTGACCTGGACCAATGAGAGACGCTCATAGGATCAACTGGACCGTGAATAGACCGAATCATGAAAACACCGGTCCATAGAATGAACCTTGGAGAGACAGGGCCATGAAGAAAATGTCCCATGAAATCATCGGGCCACCACTTTCCCTCAATTGTAGCAGGGATCAGGCAGCAGGGACCAGGCAGCAGGGACCAGGCAGGGACCAGGGACCATGCAGCAGGGACCATGCAGCAGGGACCATGCAGCAGGGACCAGGCAGCAAGTAGTGGGTAGCAGGCTGCTACTGCCTTCTACACTAACGCAGTCGTTGTGTCAGTAAGTTCACTTTCCTGGTGGTGACAATGATTGATCAGGTCTTTATCCTCCTCTATCCTATATCCTTCCTGTTCCTATCCAGCCTCCTGCTCCCCTGTATCCTGCCTTCTGCTCCCCTGTATCTTGCACCCTATATCCTACTGTATCCTGCCTCCTGTATTGTGTATCCTGCATTCTCCTGATTATTTATTGTTTCCTTCTGTTCCTATATCCTGCATTTTCCTGTATCTTACTGCTCTGTGTACTGTATCCTCCTGTTCCTTTTATTTTCCTGCCGAAACGTCGTAAGCCTCTCTCCTATGTGCGGGTTACTTGTGTACCGAGAGCCTATATTCCCTTTTACCTTTTTCCTAGAAGTGTAGCTTGAATTTACCTTCTTTTAGGGAAAAGATTTAATGATCTCACAGATATGAAACTAAAGATAAGATGACAGTCACTTCGTCTCCAGCTATCCCATGAAGACGCACACTACAGGAAATAGACTAACCTGGACAGTGACACAATTGATGACAAGGTACAAAGTATCGTGAGCAGCTCAAATCAACTCTCTTTTTATCCTCGAGGACTGAAGCATTGGTGTTGTACCCTCACAGGCAATCCGAGGAGGATTAATTAGCATGAGCGATGGTTGAGGTTCTTGTAGCACGGCTCTCGCTACAACAATGGTTGTCTTCTTCATGAGATTATTTCACATTTGGAAGGGTTAAGGACGAGTCCCAGAGCCTTTCACTGAGACTTTACCAGCTGGAGAACTGCAATCGCGAAATTGTGCGTCATTTTAGAATCAAATATTAGGGCAGCCGGTGAATTACCTAATGATGTTCCCCTTTACAGCAACACTCAACTTTTGTTGTACACTGCTGAAACGAAGGAAAGATTTGGAAAATGCTACCTGACGACAAACATTAAAAAGCTGAATTATATTCTAAGAGAATAAATTATTCTTAGGGAGAGCTCTGTAAATCATGACCAAAAAAAAAAAAATCGCGCTGAGGACACATTTCTTC
>NC_091312.1:14387039-14417039 GCF_038502225.1 Cherax quadricarinatus
ATTTCAATTATGGTCCTCAATCTTGTCCCCCAGGATGCGACCCACACCAGTCGACTAACACCCAGGTACGTATTTACTGTTAGGTGAACAGGACAACTGGTGTAAGGAAACGCGTAGAAATGTTTCCTTCCGCCGGGAATCGAACCCGGGCCCTCCGTGTGTGAAGCGAGAGCTTTAGCCACTGGGCCACCGGGCCTGGTGGCCCAGTGGCCAGTTCTGTTCTGGTACTAGCTTGGTTGTAAACCCTTGGAACTTCTCTAGTTCCTCCCCGTGGATGACCTCTTGTGACCTTCACACTGCTACCGTCTATTCAATATTTGGCTGAATGTGTCTAATAAAGAAACTTTATAAATTTGTGTATAAGTTCCTGAAGTCCATTATGAATGATCTAATATAAATTAATCTAAATTCTAAGTTGATAGACTATAATTTAGAACCAGTTTCTTCAGTTTCAGAATATTCAACATCGTCTACCAATCATTACTCCATAAAATTCCATTATTTTCTACAGTAACACTGACATAAACAGAATACCACTTCCACGTGGTGAGGGATGACAACATGAGTCGGACATGTTCACTTTGAGAAAAATACGGCAACTCTTCCTCCTCCTCTTCCTCCTCCTCTTCCTCCTCCTCTTCCTCCTCCTCCTCGTCATTGCGTGTTTCTTCTCATTCCTGAGGTGTAGCCAAAAATTCTAGCAAAATTTTCTGAAATCCTTTCTAATGAGGATCTCAGAGACCGAAATAAGCAGGTCAACTATTTTATTTTTGTGATGAATGGTTTGAAAAACCGACAAGTTGAAGATTGAGACACTTATGCAGCATATGGGAATCTTTATTCAGGAAACGTTTCGCCACACAGTGGCTTCATCAGTCCAATACAAAGAGGAAGGCGTAAGGAGAGGAGGAGAAAGAGGTAATCAGTCCCTCAACCTGGAGTCGATGTGTTCAGTCCATCAATCTTGTACAATCTTGATACAACTTTCTCAACCATAGACCTGTATGATGCAACTTTCTCAACCATAGACCTGTATGATACAACTTTCTCAACCATAGACCTGTATGATACAACTTTCTCAACCATAGACCTGTATGATACAACTTTCTCAACCATAGACCTGTATGATACAACTTTCTCAACCATAGACCTGTATGATACAACTTTCTCAACCATAGACCTGTATGATACAACTTTCTCAACCATAGACCTGTATGATACAGCTTTCTCAACCATAGACCTGTATGATACAACTTTCTCAACCATAGACCTGTATGATACAACTTTCTCAACCATAGACCTGTATGATACAACTTTCTCAACCATAGACCTGTATGATACAACTTTCTCAACCATAGACCTGTATGATACAACTTTCTCAACCATAGACCTGTATGATACAACTTTCTCGGACTTTTGAAAATCAAATGTATGGTTAAAATTTTCTCATATGAATAAACATAGCATTAGACTCTACTCAAGTTTTAACGTTATATTTTCCCAATTTGACCGTAATAAACTTTATTAAAATTTTTACAAAGGTTCTTGTAGACGCAGCCATTTGCATTTTTGGGAGGAATTTTTAATCGGGGGTTTTTAATGTATCAAGATTTTTAAATATAGCTTTGATTTTAAAATTCTTTAGAGAAATTATCTCAAGATGGTTTCCATAGTAAGGGAGAACCAACATATTCCTGGTGAGGGGCTCTTGATCTTGGGAATTGGATCTGCGCTCCGGTTCCCTTAATTGAGCCTGAATACCTTCCATCTCCCCCATGCGCTGTATAATCCTACGGGTTTAGCGTTCCCCCATGATTATAATAATATATAATAATGATAATTTGAATTGTAAAATGTATTTCTAGCAATTATAAAGGATTTTTCGGTTTACAGACCATTAACTATTTCATAACTCTTAAGATTTCTTCACCAATGAACTCTGGGTTATGATCTTTCTGTGTATATATATATATATATATATATATATATATATATATATATATATATATATATATATATATATATATATATGCAAAACAACCACTCTGAAAGAATAGAGAAATTCCAAGCGCTTTCGTGATTACTCACATTATCAAGGAACTATGAAAGTAAAGCATCCAAGGAAGCTATATAAGGGGTCCGGCCAGCACCTCGCTATCAGATCCCACAACGGTTAAACACGTGACGCGCGGCGACCCAACTTGGATAGGTCCCTTGCACAACTCACCCCCAAGCTATTCTACCCAAGAAAATTTAAAAATTATTATTTGTCCAGTGTATTATTAAATTCTTCCCAAATTCTATTAATTATAAATGGATCTAATTTATATAAACCAAAGGAAATATTCATATTATTGTCAAAACTGCTTTTTATGAAACAAGATTCAATTATATTCCTGTCGACCATGGACTTGCTTGATACAACTTTCTCAACTTTTTGAAAATCAATTGGATGGTTAAAATCTCTTACATGAATAAATAGAGCATTGGAATCTTGTCCAGTTCTAATGCTATATTTATGTTGTTTTAATCTTAGTTCGAGATTTTTACCAGTTTGACCGTAATAAACTTTATCGCAAATTTTACAAGGAATCTTGTAGACACATCCATCAGCATTTTGGGGGGAATTCTTTATCAAAAGTTTTTTTTACCGTATCAAGATTTTTGAATACAACTTTAATATTAAAAGTCTTAAGAAGAGAAGGCATATCAACCAAGTTTTCATGGTAAGGGAGAACCAACATATTTTTAGTTGAATAAGGCTGGTTGTCCCTTTTTGGATTATAAAAAGTGTTTCTAGCAACTTTAAAAGATTTATCAATTACATTTCTTGGGTATTTTAAATCATTACCTATTTCATAAATTTTGGATATTTCCTCATCTATGAACTCAGGACTACAAATTCGTAAAGCTCTCAAAAACATTGATGAGAAAACAGACAGTTTGACTCTATCTTGATGCGAGGAATAATAGTGGACATAGGAACAGTTATTTGTAGGTTTTCTGTAAATTTTAAATTTGAATTCATTATTACCCTAATAATTAAAACATCTAGAAAAGGCAATGAGTTATTTTCTTCAAACTCAACAGTAAAGTTTATAGAATGGGCTAAGCTATTTAATTTTCCAAGGAAATAGTGTATATCTACATGTAGATATACACCATTTCCTTGGAAAATTAAATAGCTTAGCCCATTCTATAAACTTTACTGTTGAGTTTGAAGAAAATAACTCATTGCCTTTTCTAGATGTTTTAATTATTAGGGTAATAATGAATTCAAATTTAAAATTTACAGAAAACCTACAAATAACTGTTCCTATGTCCACTATTATTCCTCGCATCAAGATAGAGTCAAACTGTCTGTTTTCTCATCAATGTTTTTGAGAGCTTTACGAATTTGTAGTCCTGAGTTCATAGATGAGGAAATATCCAAAATTTATGAAATAGGTAATGATTTAAAATACCCAAGAAATGTAATTGATAAATCTTTTAAAGTTGCTAGAAACACTTTTTATAATCCAAAAAGGGACAACCAGCCTTATTCAACTAAAAATATGTTGGTTCTCCCTTACCATGAAAACTTGGTTGATATGCCTTCTCTTCTTAAGACTTTTAATATTAAAGTTGTATTCAAAAATCTTGATACGGTAAAAAAAACTTTTGATAAAGAATTCCCCCCAAAATGCTGATGGATGTGTCTATAAGATTCCTTGTAAAATTTGCGATAAAGTTTATTACAGTCAAACTGGTAAAAATCTCGAACTAAGATTAAAACAACATAAATATAGCATTAGAACTGAACAAGATTCCAATGCTCTATTTATTCATGTAAGAGATTTTAACCATCCAATTGATTTTCAAAAAGTTGAGAAAGTAGTATCAAGCAAGTCCATGGTCGACAGGAATATAATTGAATCTTGTTTCATAAAAAGCAGTTTTGACAATAATATGAATATTTCCTTTGGTTTATATAAATTAGATCCATTTATAATTAATAGAATTTGGGAAGAATTTAATAATACACTGGACAAATAATAATTTTTAAATTTTCTTGGGTAGAATAGCTTGGGGGTGAGTTGTGCAAGGGACCTACCCAAGTTGGGTCGGCGCGCGTCACGTGTTTAACCGTTGTGGGATCTGATAGTGAGGTGCTGGCCAGACCCCTTATATAGCTTCCTTGGATGCTTTACTTTCATAGTTCCTTGATAATGTGAGTAGTCACGAAAGCGCTTGGAATTTCTCTATTCTTTCAGAGTGGTTGTTTTGCATATTTTGAAATCACCTGTTTACTGTGATCTTATTGCATATATGTAATATATGTAATATATATATATATATATATATATATATATATATATATATATATATATATATATATATATATATATATATATATATATATATATATGTCGTGCCAAATATGTAAAACTGGTCAATTAGCAAGAACTCATTTAAAATTAAGTCCTTTCTGAAATTTTCTCTTATACATTTAAGGAATCTTAGAAAACTTACCTAACCTTATTATAACAAGAACAATTTATTTTAGCCTAACCCAACTAAATATATTTTAGATTTGTTTACAATAATTTAATACTAAACAAACACAATGAAATATATTTTTTTTCGTTAGGTTCAGAATGATTTTGGCGAAATTATTGCATACACAAATTTTCACTTGTCCTATATGGCAAGATGAACGTTGCTATTTAAGCCAAGATCGCAAGTTCTGCCTATTCGGCACGACATATATATTACATTACATACATATATGTCGTGCGGAATAGGTAAAACTTCCGATTTTGGCTTAAATATCAACTCTCTTCTTGCCGAATAAGACAAGCTAAAATTTGTGTGCAATAATTTCGCAAAAATCATTCTGAACCTAACGAAAAAATAATTTTATTGTGTTTATTATTAAATTATTGTAAACTTATCTAAGATATATTTAGTTGGATTAGGCTAAATTAAAATGAGCTTGTTATAATAAGGTTAGGTAAGTTTTCTAATGTTCTTTAGGTACAAAAAATTAAATTTTTACACTAACACAAATGAAAAAAATATATCTTCAAACGTATAAGAGAAAATTTTAGACACGACTTAATTTTAAATGAGTTCTTGCTAATTGACCAGTTTTACCTATTCAGCACGACAAATATATATATATATAATATATATGTATATATATATATATATATATATATATATATATATATATATATATATATATATATATATATATATATATATATATATATATATATATATATATATATATAATGTATATATATTATACACTACAGAACATGAAAGCAAATGCGCAGTCCTGCGCATTTGGCGGTGTCCCTAAGACCGTTATACTTTTTTTTTTATCCCTCTGTGCGTTTAAGGATGATGTAGGAATCATGCCCATCGCCCTTGGCAACACTCTATGTCACCTTGTTACCAGGGCAGCGGTGATAACAGTGAGCCGTGATGCAGCCACCATTCTGGGATCACAGCAGCTGGGGCTCGGGATCCCGCAAGGTTGCGAAGCCTCATCCCATGTAACACATGTATACATCGCTAACATTACCTGCCAGAAATACATGATTAAATTGGATTTTGCAAATGTCTTTAATTCGGCCAAATGGAACGTTGTGCTCCGAGCTGTTCATGACTATTTTCCTACAGTTTATTCATTTATCTACTCTTACAACAGTGACTCGCAGCTTCTCTTTGGAGGCAATAAAACCGACTCATGTGAAAGCGTCCAGCAGGAAGACCCTCTCGCTTTTCGCCTTTGTATTTATCAAAAAAGTTACTGAAGATTTGACCAATGGAGCTCAATATTTAGTTCTTGGATGACTGTCCACTTGCGAGCAACACGGAATCCCTTTTGGAAGACATGGGAATTATTTAAGAGCAAGGAGAGAAGATAGGGTTATCCCTAAACCCTTCGAAATGCAAACTGCTTTCCTCCAGCAATGAGTCAGTCGTTAATCCCACTGACTGCTCTCTCCTAGGTGCCCCAGAAGGGTCTTATACCGTTAGTGAGACCCTGAAAAAAAAATTGATCTCTAACGGATGGAAACCAGGATCAATACACTGATTCCCACGATGCTGTCTATCTCCTATCCAGTTGCCTATTCCTCTCTAAGCTAACTCTTTTACATTGCTTAACATCTAGGAGAGTATTACTTCTGAAGTTCCTGTTAGAAAAAGTTCTAAACCTTTCCCTAGACGCAACGTAGTGACAGCAAGTCATATTAGACAGACTAAGAATATGCACATCCTCTCGGATTGCATTGCCAACCTTATCCTCTAATGGATCCCGTGAGCTGGTAGAGGAAATTGTACCAGAACAGACACGTATCCTGGCAGGGTTGGATGACCGCAGCTACACTAGTGGCACCAGAGCAAAGAAGACCAGTTGAAGCGCTGCCTTGCAGTTAATCCAGTTGGAAAACCCTCATCATGGAACAGGTTGCTGTAGCAATGTTTGAGGGTTCAACGTCTGCTTTTAGATGCGAGTGCCCGTCACTCGTGCATCTTTCTCCTAACAGTTTCCCTTTCTGCGGCTGGCCCTCGTCTAGATCTACAGATCCTTCATATTGCAGTGGCTTTTCGCCTTTCTGCACCTATTCACACTGAGCACAAGTGTATGTGAACAAAGTGATAGTCCGTATAGTCTGCATGGTCTGAACTGTAAAAGTTCCAGAGGTCGGTATAATAAAGCCTTCAGCCCAGTGCCCAGCCGAAAGAGAACCTCTGATCATCATTGTCCAGCACCCTGGATGTTCTCGCCAGCCGTCCTGCTGGGATCACATACCTCTGGAAGAAAGGTAGACTGACGTTGGCCTATACTTGTGCATCTATCCTGGCTGAGGTCAGCAGAGTGGTGCTGCTGATCACAGGGAAGATTACACACTCAACAAGTACCACCAGTACCACTTCATCTCTTGACTCACTGAGAAAGCATACCAAGGGTTTCCTCATCCACGCTCATCAAAACCAGACCCCCGAGGGCTGTCACCTTTCTCTTCTAGCATCTCAGTGTGGTGATCCAGAGAGGGAATGCTTGCTGCATCTTGGGTTCCCGACCAGTGTTTAACGAGTTCGTGGGGCTCCACAATATAATCTAAGTTTTTCCATATATTATACAATTCTGCATTCATGTAAATTCCTAAACTTCTGTAACTATTAATATATAATAATATTCAACTGTATAATTCAAATAAAGGTTTCAAAAATATTCATATGAACAAATAATGCGAAGTAGAAGAAAATATTAACAGCCACGGGAGAAATTAATAGATTTTCCCCTGAAGTATGTTTATTCTCTTCTCTGAATATGAAGATCCCTAATTACCACTAGAGGTGGTATTTCCCTAAATTTTTGTGAGATGTATATCGTGCCGAATAGGTAAAATTATTCAATTAGCAAGAACTCGTTTAAAATTAAGTCCTTTTTCTCTTTTAAGTTTAGAGATATAGTTTTTTTCATTTATGTTAATGTAAAAATTAATTTTGTATCAAAAGAACCTTAGAAAATTTACCTAAACTTGTTATAACAAGCACAATTTAATGTACCATAATCTAGCTAAATATATTTTAGATAAGTTTACAATAATTTGATAATAAATACAATGAAACATTTTTTTTTTCGTAAGGTTTAATTCTTTTTTTTTTTTTTTTGGCGAAATTATTGCATACACAAATTTTCGCCTGTCTTATTCGGCAAGACGAGCGTTGCTGTTTAAGCCAAAATCGCAAATTTTATCTATTCGGCACAACAGAATATATATATCAATGTACATATTGAGCTATATCAAGCTCAGTGTGTGTAGTGTGCTACCGTAGCTATCTAAATATAGGTTATATTTGCATACATTAAGTAAGAGAGGAGTGTGGTGGTGGGTGGTGTGTCCTGCCCTGGACGCCTCACCGCTGGGACAATCTTGGTTATTCTGTGGCTTTACATGTTAAAGAAATATTAAGTGTTCCTCAGTGTCCATTATCCTTCTCGGTCATCTCTCCAACATCCAATCCTGTGGCTTTATGGCACTTTTTCTCCCAACATCGCGCCCAGAGTAATTGTACAGGAGTAGTGTTGGGGTATACCTGGGCAGCGGTGTAGCGGCGTGCCTCAAGGTGCCCAGTTAGGATCGTCCTAATTCTACTGGGCCACAAGGGCGAGACTCCCAGCCAGGAGACGCGCTCGGGATCCTATCCCAACGATGCATTCTGAACTCTGAGGGACCTAATGACACCACCGGTTCTATGTGATTGTTGGAGTCGAATGAGAGATGATTAGAACCCTTTAATTTTCAACCATTACGTCAGAGCGGCCCCGTACTCAGGCTGCTGGTCCGCTGAGCTGCCGCACCACCTGAACGAACAGCTGAGCACAAAGTAGGAAAACAGCGGCGGCGTTGCCTCCATCATCTCGAGTGATATTAGATGAGACTGGAAGCTGACGGAGAAGAACACTGGCGGAGCTGCGACGTTCAGGTAATGGCACAGAGGACAGGTATCAATCATGGAAAACGTGAGCGAGGGACTTGTTGGAGCCCCGGGCCCAGACGTGTGACCCAAGTCTTCTGCTACACCTGACCTCTCTTTCCCAAGCTTCGAATGCCAGAATTTAATATCTCTCTCTAACTGTATCTCGGACTGCTATAGACTGCCAGCCTGCGATAGTGTAATTTTGGATTTTAAGGGTTAATTATGGCGGAGCCAACGTGCTGTGGGTGGCTACCTGGCCGACTGGGTTACCACCTCGTAAATACTACACTGGAGATGCATATGGCGGCCGGCTTGATCTACGTTCGAGTATATCTTGCCTACCACCTTAATTAATTCCTAGGATGATTTTTGCATGAGGCGACGGAGACTGGGGAGGAAGGTGAGGAAGCACTTGAAAGTAATCAAGACATCTCCCTCATCCCCGCGGCTTATCCTCTACCATCGCATGTTTGTCTACATGTCCCCAATCCAGTAACGGCAGACGAAAGGAGGAGGAAATGATCGAAAGGTTTTCAAATGTGGAGGAAAAGTTGCAGCTGAGTCCTTGGGTAGAGCTACAGTAGCAGTATTACACACACACACACACACACACACACACACACACACAAAAGCACACACACAAAAGCACACACACACAAAAGCACACACACACACAAAAGCACACACACACAAAAGCACACACACACAAGCACACACACACACAAGCACACACACACACACACACACAAATCCTGTGTCACAAACCTACTGGAGTTTTATGAAAAGGTAACTGCAGTAAGACAGAAGAGAGAGGGGTGGGTTAATTGCATTTTCTTGCACTGCAAGTTCTTCGAGACAGTTCCTCACAAGAGATTAGTGCAAAAGCTAGAGAACCAGACACGCATAACAGGAAGTGCACTGCAATGGATCAGAGAACACCTGACAGGGAGGCAAGAACGAGCCATGGTATGTGACGAGGTGTCAGAGTGGGCGCCTGTGACGAGCGGGGTTCCTCAGGGGTCAGTCCTAGGACTGATAGACGCAGAAGTGTCCCTGTTTGCAGATGATGTGAAGTTAATAAGGGGAATTAGATCAGATGAGGATCAGGCAGGACTACAAAGAGACTTGGAGAGGCTGCAAGTCTTGTCCAAATAACTGGCTTTCAGAATTCAACCCAACCAAATGTAAAGTAATGTAGATCGGGGAAGAGGAAAGAAGACCACAGACAGAGTATGGGCTAGGTGGCCATAGACTGCAAACCTCACTCAAAAAAGGATCTTGGAGTGAGTTTAATACCGAGCACATAACCTGAGGCGCACATCAACCAGATAGCTGCTGCAGCATATGGGCGCCTGGCAAACATGAGAATAGTGATCCGATACCTCAATAAGGAAACGTTCAAGAATCTGTGCACTGTGTAAGTCAGGCCAATACTGGAGTAGGCAGCACCAGTTTGGAACCCACACCTGGTCAAGCACGTCAAGAAATTAGAGAAAGTGCAAAGGTTTGCAGCAAGACTAGTTCTAGAGCTAAGGGGAATGTCCTACGAAGAAAGGTTAAGGGAAATCGTCCTGACGACAGTGGAGGACGTACAAAATACTGCGAGGAATTGATAAGGTGGACAGAGGCAGGATGTTCCGGAGATGGGACACAGAAACAAGAGGTCACAATTGGAAATCGAAGACTCAGACGAGTCAAAGAGATGTTAAAACATTTCTTTAGTCAGAGTTGTCAGGAAGTGGAATAGTCTGGCAAGCGAAGTAGTGGAGGCAGGAACCATACATAGTTTTAAGATTAGGTTTGATGAATCTCATGGAGCAGGGAGAGACAGAACCTAGTAACGACCAGTGAAAAGGCGGGAACAGGAGCTATGAATCGACCTCTGCAACTGCTAATAAGTGAGTACAAATAGGCGAGTACACACACACACACACACACACACACACACACACACACACACACACACACACACACACACACACACAGGATCTACACTGCCCTGGGTTCCATCACTTCCCTGGGTTCCTCCCCTGCCCTAGGTTTTACCCATACCTTGGGTTCCACCCCTGCCCTGGGTTCCATCACTTCCCTGGGTTCCATCACTGCCCTGGGTTCCACCCCTACTCTGGGTTCCATCACTGCCCTGGGTTCCACCCCTAACCTGGGTTCCACCCCTAACCTGGGTTCCATCACTTCCCTTGGTTCCATCACTACCCTGGGTCCCATCACTGCCCTGGGTTCCATCATTACCCTGGGTCCCATCACTGCCCTGAGTTCCATCACTACCCTGAATTCCATCACTACCTTGAGTTCCATCACTACCCTGGGTTCCATCACTGCCCTGAGTTCCATCACTACCCTGTCTTCCACCCCATCCTGAGTTCCACCCCTTTCCTGGGTTCCATCACTACCCTGAGTTCCATCACTACCCTGGGTTCCATCACTACCCTGGGTTCCATCACTGTCCTGGGCTCCATCACTGCCCTGGGTTCCACCCCTACCCTGAGTTCCACCCCTACCCTGGGTTCCATCACTACCCTGGGTTTCATCATTAATTTGGGTTCCATCACTACCCTGAGTTCCATCACTGCCCTGGGCTCCATCACTGCCCTGGGTTTCATCACTACTCTGGGTTCCATTACTACCCTGGGTTCCATCACTGCCCTGGGTTCCACCCCCTACCCTGGGTTCCATCACTGCCCTGGGTTCCATTACTGCCCTGGGTTCCACTCCTACCCTGGGTTCCATCACTGCCCTGGGTTCCACTCCTACCCTGGGTTCCATCACTACCCTGGGTTCCATCACTACCCTGGGTTCTACCACTGCCCTGGGTTCCACCCCTACCCTGGGTTCCACCCTTACCCTTGGTTCCATCACTACTCTGGGTTCCATCACTACCCTGGGTTCCGTTACTACCCTGGGTTCCATCACTACCCTGGGTTCCATCACTATCCTGGGTTTCATCCTTGCCCTGGGTTCTATCACTACCCTGGGCTCCATCACTACCCTGGGTTCCATCACTACCCTGGGTTCCATCACTACCCTGGATTCCATCACTACCCTGGGTTCCGTCACTACCCTGGGTTCCATCACTGCCCTGGGTTCCATCACTACCCTGGGTTCCATCACTACCCTGGGTTCTATCACTACCCTGGGTTCTATCACTGCCCTGGGTTCTATCACTGCCCTGGGTTCCATCACTACCCTGGGTTCTATCACTACCCTGGGTTCTATCACTACCCTGGGTTCTATCACTACCCTGGGTTCTATCACTACCCTGGGTTCTATCACTACCCTGGATTCCATCACTACCCTGGATTCCATCACTACCCTGGGTTCTATCACTACCCTGGGTTATATCACTACCCTGGGTTCCATCACTGCCCTGGGTACTATCACTACCCTGGGTTCCATCACTACCCTGGATTCCATCACTACCCTGGGTTCTATCACTACCCTGGGTTCTATCACTGCCCTGGGTACTATCACTACCCTGGGTTCTATCACTACCCTGGGTTCTATCACTACCCTGGGCTCCATCACTACCCTGGGTTCCATCACTATCCTGGGTTCTATCACTACCCTGGATTCCATCACTACCCTGGGTACTATCACTACCCTGGGTTCTATCACTACCCTGGGTTCTATCACTACCCTGGGTTCTATCACTGCCCTGGGTTCTATCACTACCCTGGGTTCCATCACTATCCTGGGTTCCATCACTGCCCTGGGTTCCACCCCTACCCTGGGTTCAATCTCTACCCTGGGTTCCATCACTACCCTGGGTTCCATCACTGCCCTAGGTTCCATCACTGTCTGGGTTCCATCACTACCCTGGGTTCCATCACTGCCCTGGGTTCCACCCCTACCCTGGGTTCCATCACTGCCCTGGGTTCCACCCCTACCCTGGGTTCTATCACTGCCCTGGGTTCTATCACTACCCTGGGCTCCATCACTGCCCTGGGTTCCGTCTCTACCATGAGTTCCATAATTACCCTGGGTTCCATCACTACCCTGGGTTCCATCACTACCCTGGGTTCCACCCCTACCCTGGGTTCTATCACTGCCCTGGGTTCTATCACTACCCTGGGCTCCATCACTGCCCTGGGTTCCGTCTCTACCATGAGTTCCATAATTACCCTGGGTTCCATCACTACCCTGGGTTCCATCACTTCCCTGGGTTATATCACTCCCCTGGATTCCATCACTGCCCTTGATTCCATCTCTACCCTGGGTTCCACCCCTACCCTGGGTTCCACCCCTACCCTGGGTTCCACCCCTACCCTGGGTTCCACCCCTACCCTGGGTTCCACCCCTACCCTGGGTTCCATCACTACCCTGGGTTCCATCACTACCCTGGGTTCCATCACTACCCTGGGTTCCATCACTACCCTGGGTTCCATCACTACCCTGGGTTCCATGACTACCCTGGGCTCCATCACTACCCTGGGCTCCATCACTACCCTGGGTTCCATCACTACCCTGGGCTCCATCACTACCCTGGGTTCCATCACTACCCTGGGTTCCATGACTACCCTGGGCTCCATCACTACCCTGGGCTCCATCACTACCCTGGGCTCCATCACTACCCTGGGCTCCATCACTACCCTGGGCTCCATCACTACCCTGGGCTCCATCACTACCCTGGGCTCCATCACTACCCTGGGCTCCATCACTACCCTGGGCTCCATCACTACCCTGGGCTCCATCACTACCCTGGGTTCCATGACTACCCTGGGCTCCATCACTACCCTGGGTTCCATGACTACCCTGGGCTCCATCACTACCCTGGGCTCCATCACTACCCTGGGCTCCATCACTACCCTGGGCTCCATCACTACCCTGGGCTCCATCACTACCCTGGGCTCCATCACTACCCTGGGCTCCATCACTACCCTGGGCTCCATCACTACCCTGGGCTCCATCACTACCCTGGGCTCCATCACTACCCTGGGCTCCATCACTACCCTGGGCTCCATCACTACCCTGGGTCCCATCACATCCTCTCTAACTGTCCAAGCTGCCTCAACAACTCTTCCTTTGTCCTCTGGATAATACTTTTAGAAACCACGAGATTCTTAATCTCCAAACTACGGATTCTCTGAATTATATTCACACTGCACATTGCCCTCAGGCAGATATCTCTGCTGCCTCCAGCCTTCTTCTTGTTGCAACATTCACCACCCATGTTTAACACCCATGTAAGACCATTGGTACCACTGTACTCTCATACATTCCCCTCTTTGTTTCCATAGATGAAGTTCTTTGTCTCCACAGACTCCTCAGTGCTCCAGTAATCTTTATCCCCCCTCATCAATTCTGTGATTCACCTCGCTTTTCATAGACCTATCTGCTGACAAGTCCTCTTCCAAATATCTGAGTACATTCACTCTCTCCATATTCCCTCCCTCCAATCTCATATCCAGTCTTTACCTATTTTTTTTTTTTGTTATCCTCGCCACCTTGCTCTTTCCTACGTTCACTTTTAATTTTCTTCTTTTACATACCCTTCCAAACTCGTTCACTAACCTCTGCAACTTCTCTTCAGAATCTCCCAAAAGCACAGTGTCATCAGCAGAAAGCAACTGTTACACCTCCCACTTTGTGGTGGATTATGTATCTCCTAATCCCACACCTTTTTGCTAACACCCGAGCATTCACTTTTCTTACAACTCCAGCTATAAATATATTAAACAGCCATGGTGACATTACACATCCTTGTCTAAGGCCTACTTTTGCCGGGAAATAATATCCCCCTCTCTTACATATTCTGACCTGAACCTCACTATCCTCGTAAAAAATCATAACTGCTTTCAGTAACCTACCACGTATGTATATATATATATATATATATATATATATATATATATATATATATATATATATATATATATATATATATATATATATATATATATATATATATATATATAAAATACACGGACAAACACAGATACATATACAGGGGGGGAGGAGGGGGGAGGCGGCCACCATTTTGTCATGTTGGGTACGTTGACACTGATACCCTGAGGGTATGTCCTGCTCTGTACACACCTCCCTCACTCCCTCTCTCCCTCCCCCCATCTCTAAACCCCTTCCACCTGCAATCTTTCTCCTCTCCTTCCCTCTCCCTCCCTCTCCCTCACCCTCTCCCTCACTCATCAGACAGAGGATCGAGCCTCTGGCACTCCTTGCGCTGAGTGACGCACACATCTTCAGCGTTTCTGGTAATACAATGCAACACAATAACAGCTTCTTCTTGTTGTTTTTGTCAGACCCAACCTGGGTAAGCAAGTTTCTCGGAGAACAAACAAACAGTCCAAGCAAGAATAAGCACGTAGTCGAAGCAGGAGCAAGCACAGTCGAAGCAGGAACAAGCACAGTCGAAGCAGGAACAAGCACAGTCGAAGCAGGAACAAGCACAGTCGAAGCAGGAACAAGCACAGTCGAAGCAGGAACAAGCACAGTCGAAGCAGGAACAAGCACAGTCGAAGCAGGAACAAGCACAGTCGAAGCAGGAACAAGCACAGTCGAAGCAGGAACAAGCACAGTCGAAGCAGGAACAAGCACAGTCGAAGCAGGAACAAGCACAGCCGAAGCAGGAACAAGCACAGCCGAAGCAGGAACAAGCACAGCCGAAGCAGGAACAAGCACAGCCGAAGCAGGAACAAGCACAGTCGAAGCAGGAACAAGCACAGTCGAAGCAGGAACAAGCACAGTCGAAGCAGGAACAAGCACAGTCGAAGCAGGAACAAGCACAGTCGAAGCAGGAACAAGCACAGTCGAAGCAGGAACAAGAACAGTCGAAGCAGGAACAAGAACAGTCGAAGCAGGAACAAGAACAGTTGAAGCAGGAACAAGAACAGTCGAAGCAGGAACAAGCACAGTTGAAGCAGGGACAAGAACAGTCGAAGCAGGAACAAGCACAGTTGAAGCAGGGACAAGAACAGTCGAAGCAGGAACAAGCACAGTTGAAGCAGGGACAAGAACAGTCCAAGCAGGAACAGACATGAAGCTATTCATGTTGTTTGTTCTTGCATGACTGTTATAAGGAAAACACTCACTCTGTATGGGTTGACTTCTATACTTTAAGTATAAGAGTCGTAGTGTTTTTAATAATGTACCCAGACGAGGTTGTCAACCATCGTCGCCTAAGCCAGTTTGAACATGTTATTTACCACCAAAATTTTTTTGTAAAAATCACCAAAATTCCCCAAGTTCTCGACAACGTGAAAAATCATCACCACAACTCTTTAATACGTCAAAATTTTAGTTTAATTTGCACGAGTATTAGGGATTTAAATACTGCGTTCTTTTATATAATAATAATAATAATAATAATAATAATAATAATAAATACTGCGTAAATGCTTTCACTCACACTGGTTACAAGGGATTAATTATGCATACCAATACCACGCACCACGTATCCGACCCTAATTTGTTTAAGGAACAAGGAATTTGTATTTAGCTAGAGGGGAGATTTGTTGAGGAGCCCCCAGTTTGCTTCCTAGAAACTGCTGCGTGTTAGAAGGTACTAGTGACAACAGGAGAGACCTGGCTGGGTCATGATGGCGACGAGAGACACCAAACACACCAGTGATAGTTACACCTGGTACTATCTGAAGTATCTTATGTTTGCAAGCACCAGGCCAGCCTTCCTCTCTTCCATCACCCATCCATTCATCAACCCACTCTTCCACCATACATCCATTCATCAACCCACTCTTCCACCATACATCCATTCATCAACCCACTCTTCCACCATACATCCATTCATCAACCCACTCTTCCACCATACATCCATTCATCAACCCACTCTTCCACCATACATCCATTCATCAACCCACTCTTCCACCATACATCCATTCATCAACCCACTCTTCCACCATACATCCATTCATCCACCCACTCTTCCACCATACATCCATTCATCCACCCACTCTTCCACCATACATCCATTCATCAACCAACTCTTCCACCATACATCCATTCATCAACCCACTCTTCCACCATACATCCATTCATCCACCCACTCTTCCACCATACATCCATTCATCAACCCACTCTTCCACCATACATCCATTCATCCACCTTCTCTTCCACCATACATCCATTCATCCACCTTCTCTTCCACCATACATCCATTCATCCACCTTCTCTTCCACCATACATTCATTCATCCACCTTCTCTTCCACCATACATCCATTCATCCACCCTCTCTTCCACCAATCACCCATCCATTCATCCAACCTTTCTTCCACCATCCATTCATCCACAGTCTCACATCTTGTGTGCTGGAGTCAGTCTTGTATACAGCTGATATATGTACTAAAGTGGATATGAAGTATTTTACGAAAAATTAATAAAATCACAAACTCCTCTCTCTCTCTCTCTCTCTCTCTCTCTCTCTCTCTCTCTCTCTCTCTCTCTCTCTCTCTCTCTCTCTCTCTCTCTCTCTCTCTCTCTCTCTCTCTCTCTCAGGCGAAGAGACTCACAGGTAAGCTGATTTAAAGGACCTGACTCACGACCTGCCACTTTAACAAGTTCTCTCTCTTTTAGATGTGATTCACCATCACTCAAGCAGCATCTCAGACCTGACTCACCACCGCTCAAGCAGCATCTCAGACCTGACTCACCACCGCTCAAGCAGCATCTCAGACCTGACTCACCACCACTCAACAAGCAGCATCTCAGACCTGGCTCACCACCACTCAACAATCAGCATCTCAGACCTGACTCACCACCGCTCAAGCAGCATCTCAGACCTGACTCACCACCACTCAACAATCAGCATCTCAGACCTGACTCACCACCACTCAACAAGCAGCATCTCAGACCTGACTCATCACCACTCAACAAGCAGCATCTCAGACCTGACTCATCACCACTCAAGCAGCATCTCAGACCTGACTCACCACCACTCAAGCAACATCTCAGACCTGATTCACCACCACTCAACAAGCAGCATCTCAGACCTGACTCACCACCACTCAACAAGCAGCATCTCAGACCTGACTCACCACCACTCAACAAGCAGCATCTCAGACCTGACTCACCACCACTCAACAGACAGCATCTCAGACCTGACTCACCACCACTCAACAAGCAGCATCTCAGACCTGACTCATCACCACTCAACAAGCAGCATCTCAGACCTGACTTATCACCACTCAACAAGCAGCATCTCAGACCTGACTCATCACCACTCAACAAGCAGCATCTCAGACCTGACTCATCACCACTCAAGCAGCATCTCAGGCCTGACTCAACACCACTCAAGCAGCATCTCAGACCTGACTCATCACCACTCAAGCAGCATCTCAGACCTGACTCATCACCACTCAAGCAGCATCTCAGACCTGACTCATCACCACTCAAGCAGCATCTCAGACCTGACTCACTACCACTCAACAAGCAGCATCTCAGACCTGACTCATCACCACTCAACAAGCAGCATCTCAGACCTGACTCACCACCACTCAACAAGCAGCATCTCAGACCTGACTCATCACCACTCAACAAGCAGCATCTCAGACCTGACTCATCACCACTCAACAAGCAGCATCTCAGACCTGACTCACCACCACTCAACAAGCAGCATCTCAGACCTGACTCACCACCACTCAACAAGCAGCATCTCAGACCTGACTCACCACCACTCAACAAGCAGCATCTCAGACCTGACTCACCACCACTCAACAAGCAGCATCTCAGACCTGACTCATCACCACTCAACAAGCAGCATCTCAGACCTGACTCATCACCACTCAACAAGCAGCATCTCAGACCTGACTCATCACCACTCAACAAGCAGCATCTCAGACCTGACTCATCACCACTCAAGCAGCATCTCAGACCTGACTCACCACCACTCAACAAGCAGCATCTCGGACTTGACTCATCACCACTCAACAAGCAGCATCTCAGACCTGACTCATCACCACTCAACAAGCAGCATCTCAGACCTGACTCATCACCACTCAACAAGCAGCATCTCAGACCTGACTCATCACCACTCAAGCAGCATCTCAGACCTGACTCACCACCACTCAAGAAGCAGCATCTCAGACCTGACTCACCACCACTCAAGTAGCATCTCAGACCTGACTCACCACCACTCAAGCAGCATCTCAGACCTGACTCATCACCACTCAACAAGCAGCATCTCAGACCTGACTCATCACCACTCAAGCAGCATCTCAGACGTGACTCACCACCACTCAACAAGCAGCATCTCAGACCTGACTCATCACCACTCAACAAGCAGCATCTCAGACCTGACTCATCACCACTCAAGCAGCATCTCAGACCTGACTCACCACCACTCAACAAGCAGCATCTCAGACCTGACTCATCACCACTCAAGCAGCATCTCAGACCTGACTCACCACCACTCAACAAGTAGCATCTCAGACCTGACTCACCACTAGCCACCACCCCCACTTGCACCTGCTCCACCTCCCCCTATCACCTCCCCCCATCACCTCCCCCCATCACCCCCGCCCCCTCACCACCATCTACTTAACAGATTAAAATATAAAAACTTATCCCACCATCATCAACTTCTCCAGAAAAACAGTAAATGGTTCTTCGTTTCAGCTTTCTCTTCCTCCTCTTCCCCTTCCTCTTTTCCTCTCTTACCGTTTTCTCTTCGTCGTCTTTCTCTTCTATTCTTCATCTCTTCCTTTTCACTCTCTTTTCATCCTTTTTTTTCGGTGTGACTTTGTTAATGGTCCAAGTCGGGCGAAACGTCGTGAGTTTCACCTATGTGCGGGTTATTTGTGTATTGTTTCGGTCACTGTATTGTGCCTTTTGTTCTTTCATTTTCAACCTCTTTTTTTTTACTTCTCTTTTTAGTACCAGCGCCTTAATACACCACCAGCGCCTTAATACACCACCAGCACCTTAATACACCACCAGCACCTTAATACACCACCAGCACCTTAATACACCACCAGCACCTTAATACACCACCAGCACCTTAATACACCACCAGCACCTTAATACACCACCAGCACCTTAATACACCACCAGCACCTTAATACACCACCAGCACCTTAATACACCACCAGCACCTTAATACACCACCAGCACCTTAATACACCACCAGCACCTTAATACACCACCAGCACCTTAATACACCACCAGCACCTTAATACACCACCAGCACCTTAATACACCACCAGCACCTTAATACACCACCAGCACCTTAATACACCACCAGCACCTTAATACACCACCAGCACCTTAATACACCACCAGCACCTTAATACACCACCAGCACCTTAATACACCACCAGCACCTTAATACACCACCAGCACCTTAATACACCACCAGCACCTTAATACACCACCAGCACCTTAATACACCACCAGCGCCTTAATACACCAGCAGCGCCTTAATACACCACCAGCACCTTAATACACCACAGCGCCTTAATACACCACCAGCGCCTTAATACACCACCAGCACCTTAATACACCACCAGCACCTTAATACACCACCACCACCTTAATACACCACCACCACCTTAATACACCACCACCACCTTAATACACCACCACCACCTTAATACACCACCACCACCTTAATACACCACCACCACCTTAATACACCACCACCACCTTAATACACCACCACCACCTTAATACACCACCACCACCTTAATACACCACCACCACCTTAATACACCACCAGCACCTTAATACACCACCAGCACCTTAATACACCACCAGCACCTTAATACACCACCAGCGCTTTAATACACCACCAGCGCCTTAATACACCACAGCGCCTTAATACACCACCAGCGCCTTAATACACCACCAGCACCTTAATACACCACCAGCACCTTAATACACCACCAGCACCTTAATACACCACCAGCACCTTAATACACCACCAGCACCTTAATACACCACCACCACCTTAATACACCTCTATCAACATTATCCCAGCATGCAATACAGTGTAGATAATTTGATTAATGAGAATTTCTTGTCGGTACTCGAGTGTATGTTTGTAAAAGTAATATATTAAGTGATTACTTCACGGAAGTTTTTTCTTTGCCAGTGTGTCAGGGTCTCCTGTAACAACAAGGGAATGTGATAAAACTTACCTTCCACACGGGCTTCACAAATATACCAAAATATGACCTTCAACTTCCACATTGCGTTGTGCAAATGTATTAACAAGTGACTCGATGAAACCAACAAAGTTCAAGCTTCATATTACTAAACTTCGTCCAGAGGCAGCAGGTAAACTTACTGAGAACTTCAGAGCAAAAGGTGGTGGTTTAAAAAGGCTCGACAATATGCATCCTTCTGCCAGCAAAACAAAGCGCTTGAGGAGTCATGTGAAGGACTTGATTGTACTTGTTAAAAAAGAATATGCTAATGGAGAGACCTTAATCAAGCTTTGCATCATGTCTTTGGTTCCTCTGCGTTTGGGCCCCTCATGGAAGGTTCCTTGATGTTGGTGAGGGGTTCTTGATTTAGGGAATTGGATCTGTGCTCCAGTTCCCCGAATTAAGCCTGAATGCCTTCCACATCCCCCCTCCCCTGGGCGCTGTATAATCCTACGAGTTTAGCGCTTCCCCCTTGATTATAATAATAATAATAATCTGCGTTTGGGGGAATCAAGCTGTGCTTAATAAAGCCCTGCGCAGATGTCACTGTTAAATGATTCACTACACTCTGATATGTCAGAAGACAGTCTTCATCAACTGATTAGAAAGACAAAACAGCTATTTTCAGTTCAGGAGGATAAAACAGATTTAGCCTCTTCTTCACAGCTGCTGGGTTTTGCCCGCTGTCAGTGTGAGGATTCAGTTCAAGAGGAATTTCTCTTTTGCTATCCACTTGAAACTGATGCTGACAGTGTTATGAGGTCAGGTTCAGATGAGGTAGACATCTCATGGGATCAGCTGTGTGGGGTTTGTATTGGTGCTCGTGCAGTGGTTGGCTCACAATCAGAATTCATGCATAGTTCTCCTGTCTTCAAGTTATGTCCTAGAATTTGTATTGATTAAGCCACTGGATGGCGAAACGTCTACAATAAGGATACCCTAATGTTGCACATGTGTCTTAATTTTCATTCAGAATTCATATAGAAGGTTAAAGAAAAATGTAGTGTTGTAGGCACTCACTGCATGAGTCATGAGGCATTGCTTCCACGACTCTTTCTCGGGACTCTCTATGGTGTTGAAAACTGCAATAAAGATTCTGAACTACATAGACGGCATTGTTCCAAATTCATGACTGTTTACAAAAAAAAAAGTACTAGGTTCTGGATTCAGCTCCTTAGATTATCTTAAAACTTTGCTTGCTGTCCAAAGGTAACATGTTAACACGTGTTCTGGAATTACAGGAACTGAGCACAATCATCCCCTCCAGGGACGTTCCTTGAAGCTGGTGAGGGGCTCTTGATCTAGGGAATTGGATCTGTGCTCCGGTTCCCTGAATTGAGCCTGAATACCTTCCATCATCCCCCCCCCCACGTGCGCTGTTTACTCCTACGGGTTTAGCCCTCCCCCATGATTATAATGAGCACAATCATGAAAGCTCAAGGGGAAATTGATCTTCACTTTTCAGTAAAATGTGGAAGTTATATATTCTCTTACCTACCTTACTGATATATTTCGAACACAAAAGAGAGGAAGAGAGAAGACAATGTTTAGCCACAATGTGACATGTCGCTGCTTTCCACAGTCTCGCCGAAGTTCTTGATGATAATCCAGTTAAGAGACTTCACGTGACAGTATCAAAGAACATCTTAAATCCTTAGCAGAATTCAAGCAAGCAATCCTTCCCTGAAACAATGGTTGATACTGTAGCCATGGTGAGTTACGGGAAGAGTCTTGGACATCAACAATGGCAGTACCATCAAGGACAGGTTTACATGGCACATTTTAGGTGAAGACCAGCAAAGTTTATTGTAAAACTGGTCGTCTTGCTTTAACAACTCGGATAGGATTTTCCTCAGCACACCACAGTGAGTCTGTGTTCTCCACAGTATTAACAATAAAGACTTTCGATGTGTCCTCTCTACCACTCGGCTAAACATACGACATCTGGTGACAAAGAAAGTGTCAGGTCTCTTATTAACTCTCTTTACCCTCTCTCCCTCTTTCATTTTTATTTTATTTTCCCCCGTACCCTTGTCATATCTTTCCCCCACACATATTTCCTCTTCCCTCGCCCACTTCCCATCTCCGTTCACCTTCTTTTTTGCTTTCTTGTCACCCTTCCTCCTCCCCTCCCCTCCCCCCTCCCCTCCCCCTCCCCCTCCCCTCCCCTCCCCTCCCCTCCCCCTCCCCCTCCCCCTCCCCCTCCCCTCCCCCCTCCCCCCCTCTCCCCTCCCCTCCCCCTCCCCCTCCCCCTCCCCCTCCCCCTCCCCCTCCCCCCCTCACAATCTGTCCTCCCCTGAGACCCCCAGTTCTCTCCTTTCTTAAACTTTTTTTTTCCAAAAAATGAATTGGGTTAAGTATGGAAATAATTATTACATTACCCAAATTTTATGTGAAGAGGTCATTGCTAAAGGAACTGTCATTGTTTATGTGAAGAACAGTCATTGATAGAGTAAGGTGTATTGTTAACCTACTTTTAATACCGACTTTTGCTAGTATTATTTTTGTATATAATTTGTTCTTGAATGCGGTTTGGAATCTGTAAAATATTGACATAGTGGCGGTCCACAGCTACAGAGTTTTTCTTTAAGTGGTCCACAAAAATAAAAAAATTAAAAACACCTGGTCTAGTCAGTATAGCGCAGAAGACACTCTCTCCGCCCTCTACTCCCTCCGTTGAATTTACAGGCTAAGAGCTGTTATCCTTTCTCGCTTCATTTACAGGCTAGGATCTTTTGACCTACCTCAGCTCATTTACAGGCTGAGTTGTGATCCTACCTTAGCCCATTTTAAAGCCTAGCTTTAATATATCCAAGCATCCCCAGTACTCTGATAGCACCCAAGTACCTGCGTTACCACACTCACGGAAGCTGTTTAACAAAGAAATAAGAACATAAGAACATAAGAACGAAGGAACACTGCAGAAGGCCTACTGGCCCATGCGAGGCAGGTCCAAGTCTCCTACCGGCTTAAGCCCCCCTCAAGGAAGGTTCCTTGATGTTGGTGAGGGGCTCTTGATTTAGGGAATTGGATCTGTGCTCCAGTTCCCCAAATTAAGCCTGAATGCCTTCCACATCCCCCCCCCCCAGGCGCTGTATAATCCTCCGGGTTTAGCGCTTCCCCCTTGATTGTAATAATAATAATAATAATACCGGCTTAAGCCAATGCACCCAACCTAGTCAGGTCAGGTCACATTGACTTAAGGGAGGAACACGGCAACCGACCTGGTAGCACAAGCTATCAGGTCTAACTCACACCCACCCACATCCACTCATGTATTTATCCAACCTATTTTTAAAGCTACACAACGTTCTGGCCTCTATAACGGTACTTGGGAGTTTGTTCCACTCATCCACAACTCTATTACCAAACAAGTACTTTCCTATATCCTTCCTGAATCTGAATTTTTCCAACTTAAAACCATTGCTGCGAGTCCTGTCTAGGCTAGATATTTTCAGCACACTATTTACATCCCCTTTATTTATTCCTGTCTTCCATTTATACACCTCAATCATATCCCCCCTAATTCTTCGTCTTTCTAGAGAGTGCAGTTTCAGGGCCCTTAGTCTATCCTCATAGGGAAGGTTTCTGATACATGGGATCAACTTTGTCATCCTCCTTTGTACATTTTCCAGAGAATTTATATCCATTCTGTAATACGGTGACCAAAACTGTGCAGCATAATCTAAATGAGGCCTAACCAAGGATGTATAGAGTTGAAGAACAACCTGAGGACTCCTATTATTTATGCTTCTTGATATGAAGCCAAGGATTCTATTAGCTTTATTGCGAACACTTATGCACTGTTGTCTTGGTTTCAGATTACTGCTAACCAGAACTCCTAAATCTTTTTCGCAATCCGTAATATTAAGATCTACATTATTTAGTTTATATGTGGCATGGTTATTGTCCTGTCCAACATTTAGAACTTTGCATTTGTCTATATTAAACTGCATCTGCCACTTCTCCGACCACTGCATCAGTCTATTCAAATCTTCCTGGAGTGCTCGAATGTCCTCGTCAGAATGAATTCGACGGCCTATTTTGGTGTCATCGGCAAACTTGCCGATGTCGCTCTTTATGCCCTCATCTATGTCGTTTATGTAGATTGTGAACAGCAGGGGGCCCAACACTGACCCCTGTGGAACACCGCTCGTGACACTTCCCCACTCTGATTTCTCCCCATTTATGCAAACTCTCTGCTGCCTATTTGTCAACCATGCCTCTATCCAGGAAAAAATTTCTCCTCCTATTCCATGTGCTTTAATTTTCCTCAATAGTCTCTGATGTGGGACCCTGTCAAAAGCCTTACTGAAGTCCATATACACAATATCATATTCATTACCATGATCTACCTCCTCAAATACCTTAGTGAAAAAAGTTAATAAATTCGTAAGGCAGGAACGCCCCTTTGTAAAACCATGCTGAGATTCGTTGATTAATTTATGTTTTTCAAGGTGGCTACGAACTGCCTCGGCAATTATTGATTCCATAAATTTTCCCACTATGGAGGTTAGGCTTATTGGTCTATAGTTCGAAGCTAAGGACCTGTCACCTGTTTGGAAAATAGGTATCACATTTGCCATTTTCCACTTATCTGGCACCATGCCAGTTTGTAGTGATATGTTGAAAAGATGTGGGTCACAACTGGAAATTGTAGATTCAGATGAGTCACAGGGACGTCAGGAAGTATTTCTTCAGTCACAGAATTCTCAGGAAGTAGAAAACTCTGGGGAGTGATGTAGTGGAGGCAGGATCCGTACATAGCTTTAAGAAGACGTGCGACAAACCTCATGGAGCAGGGAGAGAGTGGACCTAGCAGCTACCAGCGAAGAGGCGGGGTCCAGGATCTGTAACTCATTCCCTGCAACCATAAATAGGTAAGAATACAAGTTTAAGATTAGTAGTATTTTATTCGTGTCAAGGTTGTGTGATCATCTGATAGACTGAGGTAACCAGTGTTAAACCTACTTCTCGGTGTTTCTACATCAGTCAGTCAATTACTACCTACGACTGTCTATCGGTGACGTTACTCTAGTCATTTAGAGATATTTCACCATTATGGTTGGGTATATTCAGTTTTCCTCACCAAATTGTAAACGCACAATTGTACTCACTGAATTGTATACAAAGAATTGTACTCGCTAAAGTGTAATCTCGTAATATAATCCCCCGAATTGTGCTCAGACATATTCATTAAATATCTTAGATATTTAAACATTGCGAATAAACTCCACGGGAGATAACAGCCAGTTTTCACCCATGTTTACTTGGGAAATACCAGCTCTCTCTCTCTCTCTCTCTCTCTCTCTCTCTCTCTCTCTCTCTCTTCTCTCCTCTTCTCTCCCTCCCTCGACCTTTCCTCTTATCACACCTCTCCCCTCTTTAAGTCATTATCTCTTCCTATTCACATCCGCTGCGTCTCTACCTATTCGTTGTTACTCAACAATCTTTTCCTACACACCTATTAATCGTTTTCCATCCTATTTAGTTATCCCTTTATATATCTTATTTATCTCTCATATGAAGTTGTAGTTTCATCTACATCAGTATTCTTCTGCTCCATCCATGTCTCATCCATGTCTCATCCATGTCTCATCCATGTCTCATCCATGTCTCATCCATGTCTCATCCATGTCTCATCCTTTCAGTCCTCACAATTTCTGATATCTCAGTTATCATTTCACTTTCCTCATATTTCGCTTCGTGTTCCGTCGCCTTTTGCAAAGGATCATGTTTATTAACCTTAGGCGATCACCAACAGCCTGGCTGATCAGAGGTTTGGCCTCATTTATTAATAAAGGTAGAACTACAAAGAATGTTACGTAAATGACATTTTAATGTGGCAACGTTTCACTCACCAGGAACTTTACGAAGCTAGCGAAACGTTGTCACAAAATGCCACATTAGTTGCACCTGTGTCCTTTTACCAAACAATGGCCGTCATTACCGGACGAAGAATCGAGCCTCCACCCTCCATTCCCTAAAGAACCCACACGAGTTTCGCGTACGACCTCCAGAATATAATAGGTAAACCTTGAAGGTCAATGTATATGGCAAGTGCTGATTTTTTTTTTACTATGGTTATATAGCCAATAAAATTTTAAGTACGTAGAAAGACTTCCTACTAATGCTTAGTTACGACTCACTAAGACCTGTTGGATCTATTACAATTACTAAGACTTATATAATTACTAAGACTTATGTAATTACTAAGACTTATATAATTATGTTGCTATCATAAGTATTTTTTAATACACCAAGACATTTCCAATAGGGAGATTTACCTCTGTACATAGATATTCATTGACAATATGAAGGTAAGCTATGGAAATTAAAATTAATGAAGGTATATACACCGATATGTGTGTGTGGGGGGGCATACACATAGATATGAGTGTCTCCTGTTATATATACGCTGAGAGATGTGCGTCTTGGTGAATATACAATGAGAGGTGTCAGGGTGTATCTCTCAGGATATACGGAAGTACGTATACATACCTCTCAGTATATATAACTCACTGTATGTAAGCTGTGTGTGTATCCCAGTGTTTAGTTCCTATTTTAGAAATTCAAGCAATGTTGATTTTATGGCAGAGATGTACAGCAGTCTGATGAACCTGTGTGCAGTCTGTGGGTATTGAAGCCTCACTATTATAATAACATTATTTTATTATTATTATTATTATTATTATTATTATTATTATTATTATTATTTGCAGTTAAGCAAATACGTATTAACATTTTATTAATAATTGTGTTGCAAATACCTCATTATTTTTGAACGATAATAATAATAGGCAGCCGTAATATAGATGGAAAAAAATCCTATCTTTCCCTTCAGCTGCCAATGTTGCACCATTCTTGAAAAGTAGTCAAGCACATTTTGCATTCTATCAGCTACGGTAGCTGATAGAACAGACGGAAGGGAAATTGTGGGACCTTCAGTCAGGGGTCAGACGGCTGTGGGAGTTTCTAATTGTTGTGAGAGGAGTAGTAGCAGCAGTCGTTTCTTGACAGCCAGGTGTTAATTGGTGACACGTCCTGATTGTTTTATAGCCAGGACAGCTCGCTAACACGGCAGGAAATAATGAGTGCGAGTTAGCAACAGAGTAAGCCTCAGTTTTCAGTCGGTTTAGCCTACTTGAGATTTTCTCCCCCTGAAAGTGAAATGTGAATGTCTGTGTTTATATATACAGTGAGATAATCACCTCTGTATAAACAGTGAACTCTGATTATCTCTGTATATATACAGTGAGAGGTGATTAAACTGTATATAGGCTAAGTAAGATTTGTTGGGAAATAGGACAAGTGTTTCCTGACGCGGGTCTGGGTCATATGATGACCCGCCGCTGGAGCTTTTTGGCATCTGACCGAGGCCTTCCACAGGCCTACCGGTCCACCCCTTTAAAAATTATGGTTATGTTTATAACCATTTCATAGTGTACATCGAGAGATAATCACCTTTCGTTGTATAGACACTTGAGATAATTATGTATACATATTAAGAGGTGATTATCTATATATATACACCACGAGGTAAACACCTGTGTATATCATAAGCTGTGATTCCGTGTATATACAGTGATGGATTGCTCCCTGTTTTAGGGATAATAATATACTTGAGTGGCGGTGTATAGGTGAAACACTGCCTTAATGACCCTCGTGTAGTGATAGTTTTTAAACCTAACGGAGGAGTTTAGTAGTGACGATTTTAAGACTTCTCTTGATTCACTTCTTGCTTGTTTTAGATTCGCTTCAGATCGTTTCTTCGGAAGAAATCCATTTATTTTACTGGTACATCTGTGTTTTGTTCCTTGTTGGTAATATCCTTAATTCTCAAGAGGTAAGGAGAGGCCAGTAAATTTCTGGGGAAGACTGAGTGAGAGGAGCCTATGAGCAGATGTTTTTGTAATAAAGTTGGTAGAATTACCGACAATATGTAAAGTAAAAGGACACAAGTGCAACTAATGTGACATTTATTGTGGCAACGTTTCGCTCTCCAGGAGCTTTATCAAGCCATTACAAACAATACATGGGCACAGAGGGTATATAAAGGCTCAGAGGTGAATACTAGTGAGGTACCATTTCGATGTTCACTAGTGGTAGTACCTCACTAGTATTCACCTCACTCTGAGCCTTTATATACCCTCTGTGCCCATGTATTGTTTGTAATGGCTTGATAAAGCTCCTGGAGAGCGAAACGTTGCCACAATAAATGTCACATTAGTTGCACTTGTGTCCTTTTACTTTACAGATGTTTTTGTTTATCTGCCTGTTATTTATGTACATCATTGTCTAAAAAAAAAATGCCGTTTCTCTAAGGTTATATTCGAATGTGACTTTTAAACAAGAGGTAAATCGTGCTGACCCGTTGGAAGCCGCGACAAGAATTTGTTTGTTCTATGTATCACACAAAGAATTTTAGCGCCAAGCAGCAATGTATACAGTTAATATTTCATTCACTGCCACACTAAATGGATTTTCGACTTTCACTATTGGGGTCATAAATTAACCCTTTGTATATGTTTATATTATCAGGTGGCAGGTCATTGTTTTTCCAGGATAAATATCCTCATCAAGTGAAAGATTAAGAGTTATCCATGTCCTATTTCTGTTTATATCTATATGTTTCCCATCAAATTGCAGTAGTGTCTCCTTAATAAAATGTGGAATTAATAAAGTGTGGTAAAGCTTCATTGATCAGATCCGGAGTATCACCAGGGTGAGTGTCACTGAGGAAAAGTTTCCCAAACAAGCGGCTTCGTAAGTCCATTAGAGATAAATGATGGGGGTGAGGAGTTTGAGGTAATCTGTCCCTCAGCCCTGAGCCATTGTGTTCAGTTCATCAGTAGTAATCACAGTACAGCATATATTTGTTGTTATATTAGTCAGGAGACATAAATGTCTCCAGACACGGGTCTTTTTTATGGATGACCAGTTCAAGTATACTCTTATTATATAATGCATATGCACGGAGAAACTTTTATACTGTCTGCATACAGATGAGGTGAAGCAGTCAGAGGCAGTGTCATCGTGTAAAAATCCACAGGTGGCAGTAGGTCATGACTACAGGTTAGACAAGCGTAGAATTCTCTGTATCAAGATCCCAAGATGTTCTTGTTGTTGACAGGAACTGTTAAATAGTTCAGAGAACCGACAGTGTAAATAATAACTGAGAAACTTATGGAGCCACCACAACCCCAATAGTGTTTTCTTCATTGAGTTGTCTTAGTCCTGCTTTTGTATAAATCTCGGTTTCCACACAATAAATGAGGCCCCTTGTCAGTTTTCTTAATTATTTCTGTTTTATTAGTTTCATTCAAGGCTTGTTCTGAGACCCTCCAGTTTACTTTGGAGTTTTATTTTTATTTTATTAAGCCT
>NC_091312.1:14422039-14479539 GCF_038502225.1 Cherax quadricarinatus
GATATAAAAAGTTAATTCTGCTAGTTTGGAATTGGTTCAAGCCCCATCCATTTCGTGATAGAATAGTCTATTAATATATGGGCAGCTGTTAGTCATCTGGCAGTCCTCGCAGTTCTCAGGCGCCTTTCCATATAGTATCCACATAGAAATCGTGTGACTGACTAATGCGTGATAGTGGCTGTCCCTGCCTGGCACAGTTTCAACTTCCGTCCTCGCTGAAACTCACACCTTTGACGCTGACTCCCTCTATGGTTAATAGAAACTAACCTCTTGCACCAACTATGTTATTTTTTCACCTTCACTAACTCTCAACACCACTAACCCCCATACTTTAACGACCTCTGAGCTGTATGCCACTCGTTTTCTGATATAATAAAATTAACTTGTGTTTGCTTTTGGTGTATATTTTTTTTTAAGGACAAGCTTCTTAGGGAAAATATTCCAGGAGTCCAGCTGCAGTTTGAAGGAAAACAATTTCTTCTCCTCCGACTCGTATTTAATGCCTGCAGTTCGAGGCTCTAGAGTAGAACTGGAAAAAATAGTCCAAAAATGGGACTTCCTTGTGAAAGACTGGCAAAGCATGAGTAGCAGACTTGACCAGCCGAATCTGTGTTTATTACTCTGAACATTAACGTGCCCAAGAACCCAGCAAAATGCAACTTCTTTGTGCTCGCTAGAAATTCATAATTCTCTTAATTACCAAGTAAGGGGTATATTATTTAAGCATACAAACAATTTACAAATAGCATTGGTATGAGCTATGAGGCAGATCTTATTCTGAAGTTCTTGGCTTATGATTATTATAATCAAAACCAAGCGCTAAACTCACTAGGGTCATACAGCGCTGCCCTCTTGGTTTATGAAAAGGGAAAATTACTGTAGTTTTCCAATGTAAGGACAAAATACTTTCAGACCAGACCTGGTTGAAAAGGCGTGTAAGGAAGACAAGTGTAGGATTAAGTGTTGCAACATATGAACACGGATTTAATCAGGCCAGGCTGCCCTAAGTCAGCACAGTGCTGATGCAAGTCCTCATAAATGTGGATGGGATGTATGAGAGAAAGTTCAATGGGCAGTCTCCCAGTTTGGAGAAAGGAGAGGGTAAATGTAAGCCTTGGGTAACACAGCAATCTGCACAAGAAGCGAACTTTCATTGTAAGATTCGTCAGGAAGGGATGTCTAATGATTGTAAAAGAACATAACCAGAGATGGCAAATCCAACTGTGTTATGCAACTTAGGTTCTTGAAGACAAATACACACACGTTCTCCCTGATCTCTCTTGTATCCTCTAATATGTCGTTATAAAATTGAAATTACTAGCAATGCATCAGTAGAAGTAAACAGTGTGGTTGGTAAAGGCAGGAGGATGCAGCGGAAGACCTCGGTCAGATGGCCAACAGCTCCAGCGGCTGGGTGACAATGAGACCCGGGTCAGGAAACGCTTGTCCTGTTTCCCAACAAATTGTACCTAATCTAACAATGAGGATGTTATGGCTTCAAGAGTCTGTGGGGGCAGGAAAGTGAAAGGATGTGTAAAGTTGGAACCAGTGAGAAGAGTGGGAGACAGACATTGGCAGTTGCCAAGAAAAAAGGGGGTTGTGTGGGGCTAGTTTGTGATGTATGGGGGTCCATAACGATAACCCCAACTTGCCAAGGAAGGACAGAAAGTTGTGGGGGCACATGTATCTCAGCAACAGATGTAGTAGTTAGTTTTAGGTGTTTGGTCAGTGTGTATAGTTTGCGAAAGAATAGTAGTATTGTTGCCAGGTCTCAAGGTGACTTTTTTTTTCTTATTTTTTTTTAGGTCTTTTGGGTTAAGGTGCAGGTGTCAAAGGAACACCTGAAGAGGACTGTGAAGGTTGTGTGGCAGTGGAGGTAAGGGCACTACTGGGCAACTCTAGAGCAGAAGATATATTCTTCCTTGTAGTCAGAGTTGAGTAATCGCCTGGTTATGACACTGTTTTTTCTTCACTCACTGAATTTCACTTTACCGAAGGAAAACAAGGCACTTGCAGAAATAAGAGGGAAGAATTTCTACACAATTTAGTTGTTACAATTAGAACTAAATGCCAAACCTACAAGGGTCATGTAGGAGCTCCTACACAACTAAGGCAGTTAGGGTAGTGGTCACAATTTGGGCCATAATGATATATTTCTACACAGATTGGACATTCTTCCAATGTGACTAGCAATATTTTGCCAGGTGACTGTAGTGCCAATATTTATGGTGTTGCTTTTATCTTCTTCACCTGCACTGACCTGCTGTGCATAAAGAGAACAGCTTATATTAGTTATCTCTGCAACCAAGACAGATGTAGGTTTCGACTCTGATTAGATTGGGGTGTACTAATTCTAATTGTGTTTGTATGGCCATGAAATATCATTGTATAACTCAGGGAAGGCAAGAGTTCTTAGGCATGAATTGGAGGTGTATTATTATTATTATTATTAAGCAATGTAAGTGCTAAACCCAAAAGGGTCACACAGCACTGCAGGGATGGATGTGCAAAAGTAGGAATATGCGAGAGGTTGGAGTGTGTGAGACAAGGGTGTGTGAGGGTAGAGGTTACTGGATGTATGGCAGTGCAGAAGTAAAAGTTAACACATATGTTAGTTTCTTAAGAAAAAAACTGAGTGAGAAACTAAAGTCCCAGTACGACTCAGTGTTCAGCGAGCCGCTGCCCAGACTAAGGCTCGACAATCCAAACGAATTCTTTATGTACAAGACCCAAAATTTGTTAATCTCAAAAATCTCGGATATTATCCTAACACCACAAGACTTTAAAAAGGCAATAAATGACATGCCCCCTGACTTTGCTCACTGTAAATAAAGTATTACCACGTACTCACCTCACCTAATTGTACTCGCCTAATTGTGGTTGCAGGGGTCGAGACTCGGCTCCTGGCCCCGCCTCTTCACTGATCGCTGCTAGGTCCTTTCTGCTCCCTGAGCTTTGTCATACCTCGTCTTAAAACTATGTATGGTTCCTTCCTTCACTACTTCACTTGCTAGACTATTCCACTTCCTGACAACTCTGACTGAAGAAATACTTCCTAATATCCCTTTGACTCGTCTGAGTCTTCAGCTTCCAGTTGTGACCCCTTGTTTCTGTGTCCCCTCTCTGGAACATCCTGTCTCTGTCCACCTTATCTATTCCACTCAGTATTTTGTATGTCGTTATCATGTCTCCCCTGACCCTCCTGTCCTCCAGCGTCGTCAGGCCGATTTCCCTCAACCTTTCTTCGTAGGACATTCCCCTTAGCTCTGGAACTGACCTTGTTGCAAACCTTTGCACTTCCTCTAATTTCTTAATGCCCATAAGATGCAGCAGTTATCTGGTTGATGTGTGCTTCCGGAGACGTGCTCGGTGTTATGTTCACCCCAAGATCTTTCTCCTTGAGCGAGGTTTGCACCCTTTGGCCACCTAGCCTATACTCTGTCTGTGGTCTTCTTTGTCCTTCCCCAATCCTCATAACTTTGCATTTGGCGGGCTTGAATTCGAGAAGCCAGTTGCTGGACCACGTGTTCAGCCTGTCCAGATCTCTTTGTAGTCCTCCCTGATTATCATTTGATTTAATTCTCCTCATTAACTTCACATCATCTGCGAACAGGGACACTTTTGAGTCTATCCCTTACATCATGTCATTCACATATACCAAGAATAGCACTGGTCCTAGGACTGACCCCTGTGGTACCCCGCTCGTCACAGGCGCCCATTGCGATACCTCATCACGTATCATGACTCGTTACCTCCCTGTCAGGTATTCTCTGATCCATTGCAGTGCCCTTCCTGTTATATGCGCCTGACCCTCCAGCTTCTGCACTAATCTCATGTGAGGAACTGTGTCGAAGGCCTTCCTGCAGTCCAGGAAATTGCAATCAACCCACCCCTTCCACTCGTGTCTTCTGTTACCTCGTCATAAAATTCCAGAAGGTTTGTGGCACAGAATTTGCCTTCCAACCGTGCTGGTTGTCGTTTATAATCTTGTTCCGTTCCAGGTGCTCCACCACTTTCCTCCTGATAATCTTCTCTATGACTTTGCATACTATACACATCAGAGACACTGGTTTGTAGTTTAGTGCCTCGTTTCTGTCTCCTTTCTTAAAAATGGGAACTACATTTGCCGTCTTCCACACCTCAGGTGGTTGCCCAGTTTCAAGGGATGTGTTAAAGATTGTGGTTTGTGGCACACTCAGCATCTCTGCTCCTTCTCTAAGGACCCATGGGGAGATGTCCGGTCCCATCGCCTTTGAGGTACAGTGGAACCTTGAAAATCGAACGTACCAAATATTGAGCGTTTCGAAAATAAGACCATTTTTTCGGACAAACTGTGTACCAAAAATCGAACGCGTTTCAAATTTCGGACCGTCGGGTACGGGACCTGTCCGCTGGCCCACTCTGTCCACGTCCCCGCGCAGGCGCCGTGAGCAGTCTAGCTTTGTTTATGCTTGAGTGAACACTAACCTGCGCCCTCATTCACACATTTTACGATTATTTCGTTGTGTTTAGTGCTTGTGGGACTGTGAAATAAGCTGCCATGGGCCCAAAGAAACTTGCTAGTGGTACCCCTGTGGTAAAGAAAGTGAGAAACACCATAGATGTGAAGAAGGAAATAATACAGAAGTATGAGAGTGGTGCGAGACTTGTTGAGCTTGCCAGGATGTATGGGAAAAACAAGTCGACCATCGGTTCTATCCTGGCAAAGAAAGAACAAATCAAGGAAGCTGATGTTGTGAAAGGTGTTAATATGCTAACCAAAAAAAAGACCACAAATAGTTGAAGAGGTTGAGAAGTTGTGGATCAAGGATAAAGAGATTGCAGGTGATAGTGTTTCAGAGACGATTATTTGCGAAAAGGCAAGGAAGTTGCATGCCGATCTGGTAAAGAAAACTCCTGGAACCAGCGCTGATAGTGAATTTAAGGCCAGCAGAGGCTGGTTTGAGAGATTTAAGAAGCGTAGTGGCATACATAATGTTGTAAGACATGGTGAGGCAGCCAGTTCAGATAAACGGGCAGCTGAGAAGTTTGTACAGGAGTTTAAGGGGTACATAGACAGTGAAGAATTCAAACCTGAACAAGTGTTTAATTGTGACGAAACAGGCTTGTTTTGGAAGAAGATGCCAAAAAGGACCTTCATCACAGGAGGAAAAATCATTGCCAGGACACAAGCCTATGAAAGACAGGCTTACTCTTTTGTTCTGTGCAAATGCTAGTGGTGATTTTAAAGTGAAGCCTTTACTTGTGTATCATTCAGAAAATCCCAGAGTGTTTAAGAAAAACAATGTCTTTAAGAACAAGTTATGTGTCTTGTGGAAAGCTAATCATAAGGCATGGGTCACAAGACAAATTTTCAAAGAGTGGGTCAGTGAAGTGTTTGGCCCCAGTGTGAAAAAATACCTCCAGGAAAAGAAATTGCCTCTCAAGTGCCTCCTGTTAATGGACAATGCTCCTGCTCATCCTCCAAACTTATTAGACCTCTTGTCTAAGGACTTCAGTTTTATAAAAGTGAAGTTCTTGCCTCCTAACACCACTCCTCTCCCCCAGCCCATGGACCAGCAGGTCATTTCTAACTTCAAAAAACTCTACACAAAAGCAGTGTTTGAAAAGTGCTTTGAAGTGACCACAGACACTAAGTTGACCCTAAGAGAGTTCTGGAGGAATCACTTCAACATCTACAACTCCATAAGCCTTATAGGTAAGGCTTGGGAGGGAGTGACTTCCAGGACTTTGAACTCTGCTTGGAGACAATTGTGGCCAGATTGTGCCCAAAAGAGGGATTTTGAAGGGTTTAAGGCTGACCCTGACCCTGACCCTGACCCTGACCCAGCTCACCCTCTGCCTGTTGTGGACTCTGTTGTGGCATTGGGGAACACCCTGGGGTTGGAGGTGAGTGGTGAGGATGTGGAAGAGTTGGTGGAGGACCACAGGGAAGAGCTAACCACTGAAGAGCTGCAAGAGCTTCATCTGGAGCAGTATCAGACCACAGCTGATGAACTTGCTGCAGAGGAGGAGGAAGAGGGAGTGGATGAGGTGCCTTCTTCAAAGATTAAGGAGATTTGTGCCAAGTGGAATGATGTTCAAATGTTTGTGCAGAAGTACCACCCTGAGCAAGCTGAAACAAGCCATCTTTGCAACAAGTTCAGTGACAGAACCATGTCCCATTTTAGGGAAATGTTAAAGAGGCGCCAGAAACAGAGGACTGTGGACAGTTATTTTGTGAGACAGGGGTCCAGTGACTCTCAAGCTGGTCCTAGTGGCATTAAAAGACAGAGAAGGGAAGTAACCCCAGAGAGGGCTTTACCTGAAGTCCTCATGGAGGGGGATTCTCCTTCCAAACACTAACCCCAACTCCCTCTCTCCTCCTCCCTATCTTCCAGATGCCATCACCAATCTTCAATAAAGGTAAGAAAAAATTTTATTTTATATTATATGTATGTATTATTTTATATGTTATTTTATATGTATGTAAAACTGTAATTAATCTCTATAAAATGTATTTTTTGTGTGAATATTTTTGGGTTTCTGGAACGGATTAATTGTATTTCCATTATTTCTTATGGGAAATATTGATTCGAATTTCAGACTTTTCGAAATTAGAACTAGCTCCTGGAACGGATTAAGTTCGATTTTTGAGGTTCCACTGTATCAAGGTCACTTAGCAGCTTCTGCACCTCTTCCTCCGTTGTGTGTATGTCATCCAATACTTGTTGGTATATTCCCTGTTGGTGTTCCCCTCTGTGCTGTCTTCCCTGAGCTCTTCCTGTCTCTACTGTAAATACTTCCTTAAATCTCGTGTTGAGTTTCTCACATACCTCATGATCGTTTCTTGTGAGTTCCCCACCTTCTTTCCTCAGCCTGATCACCTGGTCTTTGACTGTTCTCTTCCTCCTGATGTGGCTATACAGCGATTTCGGGTCAGACTTGACTTGCGATGCTGTGTTGTTTTCATATTGTCGCTGGGACTCCCTCCTTACCTGTGCATACTCGTACCTGGCTCCTCGACTAATCTCCTTATTTTCCTGTGTTCTTTGCCTTCTGTACTTTTTCCATTCTCTGGTGCACTTAGTTTTTGCCTCCCTACACCTTCGGATAAACCAGGGGCTCGTTCTGGTCTTCCCATTATTTCTGTTGCCCTTGGGAACAAACCTTTCCTCTGCCTCCTTGCATTTTGTTGTTACGTATTCCATCATTTCGTTTACTGGCTTTCCTACCAGTTCTCTGTCCCACTGAACCTCCTGCAGGAAGTTTCTCAAACCTGTGTAGTCCCCCCCTTTTACAGTCTGGCTTTTCCCATTCAACTCCTGTTACCCTCTCCACGTGTAACTCTACTCTGTATTCAAAGCACAGAACTACGGGGTCACTAGCTCCTAGGGGCCTCTCATATGTGATGTCCTCGTTGTCTGAACTGCTCAGGGTGAGCACAAGGTCCAGTCTTGCTGGTTCATCCTCCCCTCTCTCTCTGGTAGTGTTTTTAACATGTTGAAGCATGAACTTTTCCAGTACCGCATTCATCATCTTGGCTCTCCATGTTTCTGGACCCCCTTGTGGCTCCAGGTTTTCCCAATCGATCTCCCTGTGGCTGAAATCGCCATAACCAGTAACTTTGCTCTGCTCGAGTGAACTCTTCTTGCCACTTCAGCCAGTGTGTCCACCATTGCTCTGTTACTTCATATTCTTCTCTTGGCCTCCTGCAGTTCTGTGGTGGATTATACATCACTTCAATGACTACCTTATGTTTTCCAGACTGAAGTGTACCTACTATGTATTCCCTTTCTCCAATCTCGTCCATGCCTCCCATTTCCTCAAATTTCCATCGTTTTTTTTTTTTACGAGCAGTACAACCCCTCCTTCCCGTGTGTGTGTGCTTGTGTGTGTATATGTTTGTACGCTCGTGTGCGTGTGTCTGTGCATGCGCCCTCGTGTGTGTGTGTGTGTGTACTCACCTATTTGTACTCACCTATTTGTGGTTGCAGGGGTCGAGTCTTAGCTCCTGGCCCCGCCTCTTCACCGGTTGCTACTGGGCCCTCTCTCTCCCCGCTCCATGAGCTTTATCAAACCTCGTCTTAAAACTGTGTATGGTTCCTGCCTCCACTACGTCATTTTCTAGGCTATTCCACTGCCTTACAACTCTATGACTGAAGAAATACTTCCTAATATCTCTCTGACTCATTTGTGTCTTCAACTTCCAATTGTGGCCTCTTGTTTCTGTGTCCCCTCCCTGGAACATCCTGTCTTTGTCCACCTTGTCTATTCCACGCAGTATTTTATATGTCGTTATCATGTCTCCCCTGACCCTCCTGTCCTCCAGTGTCGTCAGGCCGATTTCCCTTAATCTTTCTTCATAGGACATTCCCCTTAGCTCTGGAACTAACCTTGTCGCAAACCTTTGTACTTTCTCTAGTTTCTTGACGTGCTTTATCTAGTGCGGGTTCCAAACAGGTGCTGCATACTCCAGTATGGGCCTGATATACACAGTGTACAGTGTCTTGAACGATTCCTTACTAAGGTATCGGAATGCTGTTCTCAGGTTTGCCAGGCGCCCATATGCTGCAGCAGTTATCTGATTGATGTGTGCTTCCGGAGACATGCTCGGTGTTATACTCACCCCAAGATCTTTCTCCTTGAGTGAGGTTTGCAGTCTTTGGCCACCTAGCCTATACTCTGTGGTCTTCTGTGCCCTTCCCCTATCTTCATGACTTTGCATTTGGCAGGATTAAATTCGAGAAGCCATTTGCTGGACCAGGTGTCCAGTCTGTCCAGGTCTCTTTGAAGTCCTGCCTGGTCCTCATCAGATTTAATTCTCCTCATTAACTTCACATCATCTGCAAACAGGGACACTTCTGAGTCTAACCCTTCCATCATGTCGTTCACATATACCAAAAATAGCACTGGTTCTAGGACCGACCCCTGTGGGACCCCGCTCGTCACAGGTGCCCACTGTGATACATCATTACGTACCATGACTCGTTGTTGCCTCCCTGTCAGGTATTCTCTGATCCATTGCAGTGCCCTTCCTGTTATATGCGCCTGATGCTCTAGCTTCTGCACTAATCTCTTGTGAGGAACTGTGTCAAAGGCCTTCTTGCAGTCCAAGAAGATGCAATCAACCCACCCCTCTCTCTCGTGTCTTACTTCTGTTATTTTATCATAAAACTCCAGAAGGTTTGTGACACAGGATTTGCCTTCCGTGAATCCGTGCTGGTTGGCATTTATACTCTTGTTCAGTTCCAGGTGCTCCACCACTCTCCTGATAATCTTCTCCATAATTTTGTATACTATACACGTCAATGACACAGGTCTATAGTTTAGTGCCTCTTTTCTGTCTCCTTTTTTAAAAATGGGAACTACATTTGCCGTCTTCCATACCTCAGGTAGTTGCCCAGTTTCCAGGGACGTGTTGAAGATTGTGGTAAGTGGCATGCACAACATATCTGCTCCCTCTCTAAGGACCCACGGGGAGATGTTGTCCGGTCCCATTGCCTTTGAGGTATCGATGTCCCTTAGCAGTTTCTTCACCTCCTCCTCATCTGTATGTATGTCGTCCAACACTTGTTGGTGTATTCCTTGCTGGTGTCCCCATCTGGTCTGTCCCCCCAGAGTCCTTCCTGTCTCTACTGTAAATACTTCCTTAAATCTCGTGTTGAGCTCCTCACATACCTCTTGATCGTTTCTTGTGAGTTCTCCACCTTCTTTCCTCAGCCTTATCACCTGGTCCTTGACTGTTGTCTTCCTCCTAATGTGGCTATACAGCAGTTCCGGGTTAGATTTGACTTTCGATGCTATGTCGTTTTCATACTGTCGCTGGGCCTCCCTCCTTATCTGTGCATACTCGTTTCTGGCTCTTCTACTAATCTCCTTGTTTTCCTGGGTCCTATGCCTCCTGTACCTTTTCCATTCTCTGTTGCACTTAGTTTTTGCCTCCCTACACCTTTGGGTAAACCAAGGACTCGTTTTGGTCTTCCTATTATTTCTGTTTCCCTTGGAAACAAAACTTTCCTCTGCCTCCTTGCACTTTGTTGCCACATATTCCATCATCTCGTTTACTGATTTTCCTACCATTTCTCTGTCCCACTGAACCTCCTGCAGGAAGTTTCTCATACCTATGTAGTCCCCCCGTTTATAGTTTGGCCTGTCCCCTTCAGTTCCTGTTACCTTCTCCACTTGTAACTCTACTATATAATCAAAACTCAGAACCACGTGATCGTTAGCTCCAAGGGGCCTCTCGTAAGTGATGTCTTCAATGTCTGAACTGCTCAGGGTGAACACAAGATCCAGTCTTGCTGGCTCATCCTCCCCTCTCTCTCTCTGGTTGTGTCCCTGACATGTTGATGCATGAGGTTTTCAAGTACCACATCCATCATCTTGGCTCTCCATGTTTCGGGACCCCCATGTGGCTCCAGGTTTTCCCAGTCGATCTCCCTGTGGTTGAAATCGCCCATTACCAGTAACTTTGCTCTGCTCGAGCGAGCTCTTCTTGCCACCTCAGCCAGTGTGTCCACCATCACCCTGTTGTTTTCTTCGTACTCCTCTCTTGGCCTCCTGCAGTTCTGTGGTGGGTTATACATCACTCCAATGACTACTTTATGTTCTCCGGACTGAATTGTACCTACAATGTAGTCTCTTTCTCCAATCATGTCCATGCCTTCCATTTCCTCAAATCCCCATCGGTGTTTTATGAGCAGTGCAACCCCTCCTTCCCCTCTACTCCTTCTATCTTTCCTCAGGATCTGATATCCCGTTGGGAAGATTGTGTCTGTTATTGTCTCAGCGAGTTTTGTTTCTGTGACTGCTATGATGTCTGGGGATTTTTCACTGATTCTTTCGTTCCACTCCTCATGTTTATTCATTATTCCATCCGCGTTTGTGTACCAAACTTTCAGTTTCTTTTCTATCATTGTGGTCATGCAAGAATATTGGGGTTGGGGGAGCGAGAGCCTTGGTGGGGGCCTATATGGGGCTGTGGTGTTGGTGGGGTTTGTGATGATGGGGGTGGGGTCAGAATGCCCATAAGGGACAGCTGTTGGGGTGAGGTTTTTGATATGGGGGTTGGTGGCAGAGGGAACAGTGAGTGGGTTGTAGTATAGGTTGCTCAGTTGTGTTGGGAATGTCACGGTTGGAGTCTTTTCGTGGGAGATTCTGTGGGGTGTTTTCCCTTCCTCTTGTGTCTGGGTCCTGCTCATTTTCGTCATTTCCTCTTGTTCCTCCTTGCGTCTCTGTACCCTCTCTTTCAGTGTAGTCCTTTCTTCTTGTGTTCTGTCGTGGTCGAGGTATACTCTCTGGTACCCCCTGTTTGTCCCTCAGTCTTGCTTTCTCTTGCAGAATCCTGGTTCGAACTGATTCTTCCTTGAAAGTTACTCTGACAGGCCGTATCCTTCCACTCGCAAACCACCCAATTCTCTGAAAATTTGTCACCTGGGTCATATCGCCCTCACCTATTGTTTTCATGATGCCTTCAATCATTTTTTTCTCCTCCTGTTTTATTTCTTCAAAGTTGTCCCCCTTGGCTTCTTGGAGCCCGTACACAAAAACTGACCTCGCCCTTTCCTCCTCCCACTGAGTCTCCATCTGCTTCCTCTGAGGCATTTTATTTCCTTCCATTGACATGTTCTTGCCTTCAGTCCCTGTCATATTTGAAACTTCTATTCTCAGTGAACTGTCTTTCATGACCAGCTGTCCCTTGCTACTGCAGTTGGCTGTTAGAATCTCTGCATATAGCATACCTTCATTGTCTTCGGACCTGTCATTTGATCTTAGTGTGCTCCTCGTCTTTTCCCTGGCCCCACGTGGGTCTGATAGGGCCTTCGTGTATGTCATGTCTCCGTTGTTGCTTACCGTCCCCTTGTCTGCGCCTGACATTGAATTTCCTGATGTCACATCTGAATTGTCATTTGTCTCTCTAATCTGTTTCAGGCTTTGCAGTTTCTCTTCTAAGCACTGTATCCTAGCTTCTGCTGCTAAGACATGTACTTCCCACTTCCTGCACTCTTCAGCTATCCGCTCCTCCATTTTCTTACCAAGCTCTATCTTCCTTCCCCACTCTTCCTCCCTTTTTTGGAGCTCTAACTCCCAGTCTTTCCTCCCTGGTTCGTCTACCAGATCACTGGTTTTCCGTCCTCTAGGGCCACCCATTTTTTTTTTTTTTTTTTTACCACAGACAGAAGGCTAGAGGAGGGAGAGGGTGCGAGGGGGAGAGAGAAAGGGTAGGAAGAGGGAGAGAGAGGAGAGAGAAAGGGTAGAAAGAGGGAGAGAGAGGAGAGAGTATGGGGGTGAGGGATAAGACCAAGGGGGAGAGAGAGAGAAATGTGAGGGGGAGAGAAAGGGTAGAGAGAGGGAGAAAGAGAGGGAGAGGGAGAGAGAGAGAGAGAGAGGGAGAAAGGAGGGTGAGGGAAAAGGCTATGAGAGAGAGAAATGGAGAGATGGAGAGAGAAGCCTATAGAGAGGAGGGTGAAATAGGGTTATGGGAGTGAGGGAGAGAGAGAGAGAGAGAGAGAGAGAAAGAAAGAGTAGGGGGAAGGGGAGAGAAAAAGGCTATGAGAGAGAGAAACGCGAGGGAGGGGGAGAGGGAAAGATAGGAGGGAGTAGGGAGTGAAGGCAAGAGCGGGGGAGGGGAAAGGTCTGTGGGGGAGGGAAAGGTGTGTGGGGGGGTGAGGGGATGCGGTCAAATTCCAAGGATCAGCTGTGTGTACTCACCTAGTTGTGGTTTCAGGGATCGAGACTCAGCTCCTGTCCCCGAGTGTATGTGTGTGTGCGCGTGTGTGTGTGAGCACGTCAGTTGTTTATATGTCCCAGAAATACAATTCACCTCTGTGTATCCATAATACTAATAAGATACCATTAACACTGAGAGTAATTCTAATAATTATAATACTAGCGTGTGTTAACAAGTCATTCTTTCACCCAGTTATGTACTACCTTTTACTACATGTGTACCCAATACTTGCTTCTCAGATTGTACTGTCTTTGTGTCCTAAAACATTATCTCTCAAAACTGTTGTCAGGGCTGTAGTCCCATTAGCCACGACTTAATCCTCCTGCCTATTCTTTGCTCCTACAAATTTTATCTTCCTACTACTGCTAGGTGTTGTGTGTATGATAATCGCTCTGGAGCAGGGTTTGATGGCTACCAGTGACCGTAGGGCCGGCTCTACCACTCAAAACTTCCCGCCAACCACAAACAGGTGATTTGTACGTTACTCCTCAGAGGGGACGTCCATCCAGATGTCTGATGTACGATGCTCGCTGTACGATGACTCGTGCACCTCGCCCTTCCGCCGCTGACTTCTTCAGCTATTCTTTTCTCGTTGCCCTTTTGAGTCCTCATTTACCACACTTATCACTTGTATACTGCTACTTTTATAATTTACACTTCACTTTTGGTAAGTACACTTCTTATTTGTGATGACACCCAACCTGTTATGGCAGCACTACTTCCTCAGGCCTACTGCTGCCACCACCTCTGCTTATACATATTTATGTATATGTATATATATATATATGTATATATATATATATATATATATATATATATATATATATATATATATATCCCCTTTCTGGCTAGCTTGTTCACGCTGTGTGCTACATCACAGTTTGTCGTTAGCCAACCTCTTTTAATTTTTGTTTATCTTTTCTCTTTAGTCACTCGCTTTGTACTTCGTATATTTGTAACAATGTGGCAACAAGTGCCAACTAGGCCTCAACGAACTGGCACTTTGAAATTTTGTTGTATAATTTCAAGCTTTCTCTCGCCTTTACTTTATTTATTTTTGCTAATACTTTGGTTATCACTTGTAGGGTTGTTCACTGACGTTGTCACTAACACTGGTTGCTTCTAGCTGCTAAAACACGCCCTAAAAGCACTAAGATTCTCGGAGCCTGGTGCTTGTGACCCACTACACTACGTGTGTGTGTGTGCGCGCGCGCGCGCTCGTGTGGGTGTATGACCCACTTAATATTTGTATTTATAACTCATTACAATTGTGACCGGGTGTGGACGTGTCAGTGGCTCATTACTTTGTAATTTGTTCATGATTGTAACCATGTATAGGAGTGTAGATGATTCATTACCTTTGTAACTAGTTCAGCTATCATAACTTTGGGATCCAGTCTCTGGACACATTATGTACCTCTGTAATCTTTGGACTACCATCCACAGGATGGGTATGGCATGCATAATAAAGATATTAAACTAGCTAACCATGTACTCTGCCCCAGGTCCAGACTCATGGAACTCTGTGTTCATGGAGAGGGAACATGGACACAGGTGTCATCCCACACTCATTAAAAACAACAGACATAGCCCCACTTTGCAAAGGTGGCAGTAAAGCAATTGCAAATAACTACAGGACAATAGCACTAACATCCCATATCATTAAAATCTTTGAGAGGGTTCTACGAAACAAGATCGCCAACCACCTAGATGCCCATCAGCTACACAAACCAGGGCAACACGGGTTTAGAGCAGATCGCTCCTGCCTGTCCCAGCTACTGGACCATTATGACAAGGTCCTGGATGCTGTAGAGGATAAACAAAATACAAATGTAGTATACACAGTCTTTGCAAAAGCTTTCGATAAGTGTGACCATGTTGTAATAGCGCACAAAAAGCGTAATAAAGGAATAACAGGAAAAGTTGGTAGATGGATCTATAACTTCCTGACAAATAAAACACAAAGAGTAATAGTGAACAGAGTAAAGTCTGAGGCAGCTACGGTGAAAAGCTGTTCCACAAGGCACAGTACTCACTCCCATTCTATTCCTCATCCTCATATCTAACATAGAGATGTAAGCCATAGCTCCGTGTCTTCCTTTGCGGATGACACCCGGATTGCCACGGCAGTGGCCTCCATCGAAGACACCGCAAGACTCCAAGGGGACATAAACTGAATCTTCAAGTGGGCCACTCAAAACAATATGAAGTTCAATGAGGAGAAATTTCAACTACTCAGATCTGGAAAACTTGAGAAAATTAAAAATATATCAGGTTATACGACAAACTCTAACCATACGATAGAGCAAAAGAAGTAATGTGAAGGACTTGGGAGTGATAATGTCAGAGGATCTAGCCTTCAAAGATCACAACAATGTATTTACCACATCTGCTAGGAAAATGATAGGATGGATAATGAGAACCTTCAAAAGTAGGGATGCCAAGCCCACGATTCTCTTCAAATCACTTGTTCTCTCTAGGCTGGAATACTGCTGTACACTAACGGCCCCCTTCAAGGTTGGCAACATTGCGGACCTGGAGAGTGTATAAAGAACTTTCACGGAACACATAAGTACGATGAGGCACCTAAATTACTGGGAACAGTCGAAGGTCCTTGATCTATATTCCCTGGAATGCAGGCGAGAGAGATGCATGATAATATACACTTGGAAAATCCTAGAGGGATTAGTACCAAACTTGCACACGGAAATCACTCCCTATGAAGGCAAAAGACTCGGCAGGAGATGCAACATTCCCCTGATGAAAAGCAGGGGCGCCATGAGTACTTTGAGAGACAACACAGTAAGTGTCCGGGGCCCAAGACTGTTCAACTGCCTCCCAGCATGCATACCAATAGACCCCTGGCTGCCTTCAAGAAGGCACTGGACAAGCACCTAAAGTCAGTACCTGACCAACCAGGCTGTGGTTCGTGTGTCTGTTTGCCTGCACCCAGCAGTAACAGTCTGGTTGATCAGATCCTGATTCCACTTTGAGGCCTGGTCTCAGGCCGAGCCGCGGGGGTGTTGACCCCCAAAACCCTCTCCAGGTAAACTCCAGGTACATCAAAGGTTGGTCTTTCAGAGAGGTCATTTAATGTGTGATATCGAAAGAAAATCCTGTGTACCTGCTGATAGGACAAGATTGAGTATGGAGTGTCGTTGGACAGTCGCTGGGAGCCTGCCAGTGATTTGAAGAAGCATTAGATTATCAGCTTTATCAGCATCATTTGCTCTGATGTGCATTCCCCTCAAGGAAGGTTCCTTGATGCTGGTGAGGGGCTCTAGATCTAGGGAATTGGATCTGTGCTCCAGTTCCCTGAATTAAGCCTGAATACCTTCCACACCCCCACCACAGGCGCTGTATAATCCTACGGGTTTTGCGCTTCCCCTTGATTATAATAATCTGATGTGCATTCCACTTGTTACAAGTGGAAAGTAGATATCTAGGTTAGTGAGGGTCACAAATTCTAAAGCTAGTTTGTGGACATTCATGTATACAGTTAGTTAGCAATGATAAAATTTTAATTTTGTTAATGGAAGACATTTCCAAGGTATTTTTCTTAGCGTGATCGGGGTGTGTGTGCTTTGTCAATTGTAGTGTTTTGGCAGATGACTTCAAAACCACACTACCCTTCCTTGTGCAGATGACTTCAAAACTACACTACCCTTCCTTGTGCAGATGACTTCAAAACTACACTACCCTTCCTTGTGCAGATGACTTCAAAACTACACTACCCTTCCTTGTGCAGATGACTTCAAAACCACACTACCCTTCCTTGTGCAGATGACTTCAAAATCACACTACCCTTGTGCAGATCTGTAAATCATTGTATCATGGGTGAAGCCAGTTCCATGGTCAAGGTCATGCAGGGAGTATAAGATATACCAGAGCGGAGCAGATAGAACGCTAATGTCAAGATCATGCAACAAGGAATCACCCAAAAGATATTCCAGGTTCTAAGAGTGAGGAGGACGGGGGTCCATGGCTGTGCTGGAGGTCAGTAAAAGGTGTTGCAGGAGAACCTGTCTTTTTTATAAGGCAGAAAAAATGGGGAAAATTCTCTGTATAAATGTAAATTTATTAAAATAAAAAAGAAGCGCTAAACCTACAAGGGTCATACAGCGCAGCAGGGCAGGGAAAGGTGCAGGGGTATTGGGAAGCAAGAGGGAGAGAGATTATTATTAGTTCATGGAGTGCAGTGGGGTAGAGGGTAGCAAGAAATTGAGGTAGAAAGGACTGTGAAAAGTGCTAGAGGCATCATCATCATAGTTTGTACAGTAAATCAGTTGCTGTCAAAAAGTCAACGAGAGAATCTGGGTTAAAGGAGGGTCCATCAGCAAGAAAAGAAGGTAAAGTGCAGTAGAGCAGTGATGACATTGGAGGTAAATTCTGTGTGCTCGTTGATAGTGGGCAGTCCAACAGAATGTGGCTAACAGAAACTGGAACATAGTGATGACCAAATATTAGATGGAAGAATGGATGCCAGATCATTTATAGCAAGGAGAAAGTGTTGAGCTCAGAACACATTCCTGGGGGATGCCTTCAGCATATTATTAACCTGAACACGGAAATGTCTCTCCATTAAGAAGTTCTTAAGGAAAAATGGTAGATTGCCTCAGAGGCCTTAGGAGTGGGCCTGGGCCAAGATGTTATACCTCCAATTATGTCATATGCCTTCTCAAAGTCAAAACAGATGGCGATAACTGAGTGGTTATTAGCAAAGGCATCACGAACATACGTATCCAAGCGTAGTAGGGGGTCAATGGTAGAACGGCCCTTATGAAAGCAATATTGACTAGTGGAGAGACTATTGTGTCTCTCTAAATACCACATCAAACATCTAACATCTATTCACCAGACATTCCAGTGCTGAGAGAATGTTTTTCAATAGTTACAGGAATAGCATCTATGGTTGTAAGGAAAGAAAGATCACGAGGTTGGCTAGCATTCTGTACCATAACGATGCATGCACCACTCTTGACAGCATGAAAGGATATATCTCGACCAACATGGCATAGGAGTGCCTTGCTAATACTATGATTGGAAAGATAGTCAGGAAGTCGGTCACAAAGTAAAAAAACTTAGTCCATTGTGTATTTTGAAACATAGAGTGTGTGGGGAGGGTGTTGTGCCGGTCTTTTTTGGGCAGAATGAGGAAGCATAGGAGTATCATCAGGTAATGGTCTTTGGCATTTAGGCGTGGAACCAGAGTTGATCTGAAGTGGGACGAGCGGGCAATCCGAAAATCGCCACACCGTAGAGGAAGAAGCCGGAATCATGGTCAAAGAAGTGTGGAGGTCAAATGTATCAAAGGAGTCATAGATGGAACCTCGGTACCTGGAGCGGGTGATAAAATGGCTCCAGCAGGAGGTTTAGAGGCATGAGAAATGTCCGAAGAGTGGTCAAATAACAAAGTAGGGTCGGAACGAGTTGCAGTAGCAGAAAGGGGCCCAGGGGAAGCTGTTTCATGGATTTGGGACTCCGTGGTCATGTCACTTTTTTTTTTTTTTTTTTTTTTTTTATAAAAAAGAAAAAAAAAGGGGGGGGGTGAATGTAGAGGGACAGCTCATAGGAAGAATGAAAGAGCCGTAAATCCCCCTCCATGCCCAATAGAACCCCAGCACCGCAAGTAGTGCAGATGCGGCATGAAACCCATGCCATACCCTACCATTATGCCAGTAAACCAGCAATCTGGGATAGCAACCTCACATCTACTGAGCCACCTTGGTGGAGAAAAGAGAGCGGCCAGATATCCACCACAAAACATACCTCCTTCGGCCACCACCCCCTGGATTATTATTATAATCAAGGGGGAAGCGCTAAACCCGGAGGATTATACAGCGCCTGGGGGGGGGATGTGGAAGGCATTCAGGCTTAATTCGGGGAACTGGAGCACAGATCCAATTCCCTAAATCAAGAGCCCCTCACCAACATCAAGGAACCTTCCTTGAGGGGACCACCCCCTGGAATCCAAAAGGCAGATTCCAGAAATACATCTGTCACCCGAAAGATGTCCAAAGCCACTCCCCAGACCGGAGAGGGAGTGGGACATCCCCAGGTGATCCAGATTTCACGGCAAACTACACCACCACCACCAGACCTCAATGGAATGGGATGGACCATGGTACCCTTCCCCCTACCTAGGAACTAGAGTGCCTGTTGGAAGAATCCCAAAGGCTGAGAACAGGAAGGGGATAGGGGAGGGATGAGAGAGGAAGAGGAAAGGGAAAAGGGGGGATGGGGAGGATGGGATAGGGAAGGGGAGATTGGGAGGTAATTAGGTTGAGGAAGGAGACCAAAAGGTCTAATACCTCAGACCAAGAGCCTCTTCACAGTGCCAAGGAGGCCCCCTTGAAGAGGTATAAATGTATTATTATTATTATAATGAAGGGGAAGCGCTAAACCCAGAGGATTATACAGCGCCTGGGGGGGGGGAGATTGTGGAAGGCATTCAGGCTTAATTCAGGGAATTGGAGCACAGATGCTACATAATCCTACGGGTTTAGTGCTCCCCCTTGATTATAATAATAATAATGGAGCACAGATCCAATTCCCTAAATCAAGAGCCCCTCACTAACATCAAGAAACCTTCCTTGAGGGGGGTATAAATGTAAAGAATCCACATACCTACCCACAACTATTATCACCTCCACTGCAACAGGTAGTGCTGTTGCTCCCTAGTAATGCCTTACCCTACCTAGTGGGTAACTGAGGTAGGTTTAGCTAAATGGCCTGAATAGTGTTAGAGCACTAATCATGGAGCTGTCTTTCAGCTAATGAAGGCAGTGGACAAACTGGAAAGAATGCCAGGAGTCACACACTCATCACTCCTGGAACAGCAAGCAGCCTCCAGAACAGTACTTCAATGTCAGACACCCTACCAGATGGCATCCGTGTCTCTCACTGGAGATTAACCTGACATGCCTTAAGATGATTCAGTTTCCATCAGGTGGAGTGACACAACCACTGCAGCATTACCACTGGTAACTATATTAAACCAGGACTCTTGGTAGTCCCTTTTCTTCATCTAGGGGAATTTCCTTATTAATGAGGCCAAAAAAATAGAAGATAAGGGAGTGTGGGGGTGTTTAGATTCAATACAAGAAAGAGCATGAAAGGTTAAATTCCTTACCCTTAACAAACACTTTTCCTGAGTTATAGGAGAATAAGACACTTGTCAACTTTAATTTTTATTATATTTTTCCCAGCATGGAGTTAATCTTAGAGGAAACAACTAATTGTTAAATATGAAAGTTACCAGTAAAATACGAGTACTTTTGATGGACATTGAGTGTGTTTTGCCATAAACAATTTAATAAACTTAAATGCCTGTCCTATTGATCAGCACTGCACATGGGAAAATAAAACTCATAAAATGTTTATAAATATCTAATGTATTTTTATCACAATCGACAACCTTGTGTTGTAATGTCTAAATCTATTAAAAAAAAAATACTAACACACAAAGCTTCATACACCTACTGTTTACATGAGCAGGAAAAAAAAAATTCATTCCTAAAACATTTCCTTATATTTTACAATGATACTCATTTGGACAGATAACCAAAACTCCATTGACCAAAATTTTGGCCAAACACACAGGTCTAAAGCTACAATGTGAACAAAATTGTATAACACATTGCAGCTAACCTTTTTAGCCCCCAAAATGGAAATAACACAAACATGGTCAACCATTCAGTCACACACACATACACACACACACACACAACCCACTTTACAAGAACTAATGTCACAATAATCCCTCACCTTGAGTATGTCTGACTGTCAGATCATAAATTGCTTATTTACTTTTTTCCAGTACAATCAAAATTATAACTATTTAGAAATATTATAATGGCTATCACTTACAATAGACTTTATAATGAAAAAAATAATTTTGGTTATAATATAGTCATATTTATTTGTGAAAAAATGGACTTTTTTAATTGTTTCTGGTTGTACTGAATTATGGTACCGAAGTTGTACTCAACTTGTTTCAGGATGAACTAAATTTAAACTCCGTTTCTGACTGAAGCAAATATGAGTTCTCTTTCAAGTTGTACTTGTATTTATTTTTTAATGATATTGAACATTTTGCTTTTAGGTACACTAAATATCAGTTTTGTTTCTGATTGTACTGAGTTTATTAGTTTCACATACGTAGTACAAAATTTCAGTTGCTTTGTACTAAATTTTATTTCTGCTCTTTTGTACTAACTGTCATTTTCAGGTGTACCGACCCTGCACAACTTACCCAACTTCACACAATTCCCAACAAAATAAAAATGTTTACAATGTCATATTGTATGAAGTTGAATTTCGCTTACTAATGACTAAATCTTTCAATGACAAAATAATACTAGTGGTCATAACTAAATATTTCAGTTTACAACTAATTTTTTATACCATTTGTTGGGAAGTGTAAATACAGTACTTAAGACAGCCCAAAAAAAATATATTTGAGAACCAAACAAGTCTCTTGATTGTCAAGAACATAAATTATTTTATGGCCTATATCTAGTAAAATTCTATGCTCAAAAACTAAAGCAAGTGCCATTTGAACAGATAAAGAAATAGTGGCATTTCTCCAAAAATGCCAAATAAAAATAAGATTTATTTTTTCACTCATACGAGGTAAATGAGGTATACAGTATTATGAAGTACGTATTGTTTTAATAATTATTTCCATATACATATAAGATGCTTAATTAAAATATTACACTATTAAACTTAATATGCAATGATTTTTGGCATGTAGCTTTAATCTAAAAAAAATGGCAACATGCTTGACATCAACTAAAGTACAAGACTGAAGTACTGAAGCATATTATCAGTTTTGTATTACCACTGCCATCTTGAGAAAAACTGATGCAACTTCAATACTTTTTTGAAACAGTCCTGTTTAAATAAAAAAATATTTAAGGTACTTGTACCTTATTTACTTTCTTCTAGAATAAGCCATTATGTGATAGGCAGATTTCCATGATATCTTACAACTGAATGTGCTAGATTAGTGAGCCACAAAAGTATAGACATACTTTAAAAATGTACTTTATTACAAAAATTTAAGATAATGTTCACAAGCAAGAAGATTAAATGCTGATTAGCCTGGTCATGTGTAATCAAGGCAGTGAGTGGTATGTGTGCTTCTAGATTACTTACATTGTAGTATAGAAATTAAAAGATTTCTCAAATTGTGCTCTTGTCAGGATTTTAATATGGGTTACATACATTCATACATAATATTCCTTGCTAATTTTGGCTATAAAGAATTACACTATTTTAATCTGCAGATCCAACTTGAGACAACATAATATTTAAAGATAGAGAGGTGTTGAATGTCCTACAGTAAGGCTCTTAAGAATAAGGGCTGCATACTGGCTATTATTTTTGATATTGGAATTTGTTTTATCTTGATACACTATCTTATTGATGTCAAAGATGCAGTGTTATTAAGGGCGCTTGATTCATTTTGTGTAACGTTACAGAGTACTGTATCTCAGGAAAAGATTTAACTTTACCCAAAGGTATCAATTTCAATTGCACATTACTGTAACTGAGCAACAGTTACAATGGTCAAAAGTTTAAGAATAGCATTTTCAAGTATGCATTTGACCTACATTAAAATAAGCAAATACAGTGGACCCCCGCATAACGATCACCTCCGAATGCGACCAATTATGTAAGTGTATGTTTGGGGGTCTGAAATGGACTAATCTACTTCACAATATTCCTTATGGGAACAAATTCGGTCAGTACTGGCACCTGAACATACTTCTGGAGTGAAAAAATATCGTTAACCGGGGGTCCACTGTAATTTGAGTTCGGCTTTCCATCCACAATGATGTGCTTCCAACACTTGATTTGTACTTAGCTCTACATGATGCATGTCATTCCATCATCTAGTATTAGTTAAAAACTCATTTTGTTTTTCCATAATTTAAAGCTTATATATATATATATATATATATTTTGTTTGATGTCACTAACTGTGGTCAAAATGCAGCAAAAAATCACATCAAGCCCTGAAATACCTATTTATAACAATTTCTTGGTATGTATATCCAGCCTTACTAACAATAACTGGGATATACCAACATTAAAGAATGGCAGTCTACTTACACTATTTGTTCACTGAAAAGAATCGGTGCACTAAGTTGCAAACTAAGTTTTGTTGATCACTGCTAAAAGTGTCAGCTGGAATAATCTATTCCATCTTAACATGAATGAAATGTGAACCCATGCACAGAATAAATTCCAGTTGCACAGATTATTCTAAATCCAACATAAAAAGGCCACATATTTAGCTGAATTGCACTAAAGTAACAAAAATCCACTTCATCACATACTGAACCCAGAAAACCAATTTAAAAAAAATCAAAACAATGTATGCTACTAATGGTTACTGGCTGCAAGATCCAAACATTAATACCCACTTTTGTTAAAAAACTGTAGGTGCTGCTACATACTTTCAAGAAACATTTAATAAAGCATAATCTGTACTCAGCAACACGAAAATAATCCTTGCATAGCATATCCTTTGAGTTTTGGCATAAATGATATATATAATAAAAAGTTTTTACTATTTAATCTGCTATCAACATATGACAAGTATTTATTTGAACCACATTACTGGAGAAGGATTACTACACAAAATATTTCATAAAGTAATTATAATTAGATATCAGGTAATTCAGCTAAAACAAATCTTAATCAAAAGCACACTATTCAAATGACATTATTATTGCAAGTATGTTATCAAAATGCTGAAATGACAGTTACTGCATCTATATTACACCTCAAGACTCTGCTTGAATGAGATCTTATTCAGAGCTGAGCTCTGGGAATCATGATTAACCAATTAAATAAAATAGAAATAGAAGTAAAGATACAGAGCTGCTCACACTGAAACCTGTGTTGTCACCAGTGGCGGTGAGGTGAGGTTGTCTGGTCGAGGGTGGACGGTGGAAGTGCTTGTTCCTGAAGCGGTCGTATGGACAATGCCTGATGCTACAGGTGTTGCAGAAATGGGATTGGAGACAGTTGTTGACACAGGAGAATTAGTGCCTCCTTGTTTCGAGGGGCTATGGAGTCCTGAGTTCCCAGATACAGCACTGTTGCTACCACGTGACCTATTCAATATAGATGAATTTTGAATTTTAAAGACAAACTTTATAACGAAGTAGTGCTCTATGACCTTTTTCTAGGTTTGGCACTTAACTTTATTATTATTAATTGGAAGAGGTGCTCATAAGTTACAACCAGAATAAAACAATGGATAAGCAAAAAAATATTATAACCAAATGAAATTCATACCAGGAAAAGTGTACTGTAGGGTTATTGTTCAAAGAATTAGAGGCAAGACAGAATATAGAAATGCAGATGAGCAAGGAAGTTTTAGAGTGGGTAGGGGATGTGTAGATCAAGTGTTTACATTGAAGCATATATGTGAACAGTATTTAGAGGTAGGGAAGTTTTTATTGCATTTATGGATTTAGAAAAAGCATATGATAGAGTGGATAGGAGAGCAATGTGGCAGATGTTGCAAGTACAGTGGAACCCCGCCTTACGAACGCATCACGTTACGTTAAATCTGGCATACGAAGCATTTGAACGCAAAAATTTTGCCTTGCCTCACGATAAAAAACTCGCCTTAGGTGATTTGTCCGGGACGTGTCCCACGTGTGGCCTCAGTGCCAGTGTTTACAAGCCAGCCAGTGCGGTCGCATCTACGCATACATTCGGTACATTATCCCAGTGTTTTTAGTGCTCGTAACTGCAAAATAAGTCACCATGGACCCCAAGAAAGCTTCTAGTGCCATCCCTGTGGTAAAAAGGCCGAGAATTAGTATGGAATTGAAAAAAAGAGATTTTAAGGAAATGTGTGCAAAGTGGGTTGAACTGCAAATCTTTATAGATGAAAATCACCCTGACACAGCTACCGTAAGCTGTGTTGGCACCCTGTACAATGACAATGTTATGGCCCATTTTAGGAAAGTCTTAAAGGAACGGGAGGTACAGAGCTCTATGGACAGATTTGTTGTGCGACAGAGGTCCAGTGACTCTCAAGCTGGTCCTAGTGGCATTAAAAGAAGGGAAGTAACCCCAGAAAAGGACTTGCTACTTCAAGTCCTAATGGAAGGGGATTCCCCTTCTAAACAATAACTTCCACACTCACCCCTCCTCCCATCCCATCAATCAACACCAGATCTTCAATAAAGGTAAGTATTCTATTAGTAGAGTAGTAATTGTGCATATCTTCTTCAGTTTGTATTAAAATTAATATTTCATGTGGTAAAAAAAAAATTTTTTTTTCATACTCTGGGGTGTCGGGAACGGATTAATTTGATTTCCATTATTTCTTATGGGAAAAATTAATTCGGCTAACAATAATTTCGGCTTACGATGACCTCTCAGGAACGGATTAATATCGTAAGGAGGGGTCCACTGTATATGGAATAGGTGGTAAGTTACTAAATGCTGTTAAGAGTTTTTATGAGGATAGTGAGGCTCAGGTTAGGGTGTGTGGAAGAGAAGGAGACTACTTCTCGGTAAAAGTAGGACTTAGACAGGGATGTGTAATGTTGCCATGGTTGTTTAATATATTTATAGATGGGGTTGTAAAGGAAGTAAATGCTAGAGAGTTCGGGAGAGGGGTGGGATTAAATTATGGGATATTAAATAAAAAATGGGAAGTAGCACAGTTACTTTTTTCTGATGATACTGTGCTTATGGGAGATTTTAAAGAAAAATTGCAAAGGTTAGTGGACGAATTTGGGAGTGTGTGTAAAGGTAGAAAGTTGAAAGTGAACATAGAAAAGAGTAAGGTGATGAGGGTATCAAATGATTTAGATAAAGAAAATTTTTATATCAAATTGGGGAGGAGTAGTATGGAAGAAGTGAATGTTTTCAGATATTTGGGAGTTGACATGTCAGCGGATGGATTTATGAAGGATGAGGTTAATCATAGAATTGATGAAGGAAAAAAGGTGAGTGGTGCATTGAGGTATATGTGGAGGCAAAAAATGTTATCTATGGAGGCAAAGAAGGGAATGTATGAAAGCAAAGTAGTACCAACACTCTTATGTGGGTGTGAAGCTTGGGTTGTAAATACTGCAGCGAGGAGGCAGTTGGAGGCAGTGGAGATGTCCTGGCTAAGGACAATGTGATGTGTAAATATTATGCAGAAAATTCAGTGTGTGGAAATTAGAAGAAGGTGTGGCGTTAATAAAAGTATTAGTCAAAGGGCTGAAGAGGGGTTGTTGAGGTGGTTTGGTCATTTAGAGAGAATGGATCAAAGCAGAATGACATGGAGAGAATATAAATCTATAGGGGAAGGAAGGTGGGGTAAGGGTTGTTCTCGAAAAGGTTGGAGGGAGGGGGTAAAGGAGGTGTTGTGGGCGAGTGGTTTGGACTTCCAGCAAGCGTGCGTGAGCGTGTTAGATAGTGAATGGAGACGAATGGTATTTGGGACCTGACGAGCTCTTGGAGTGTTAGCAGGGTAATATTTAGTGAAGGGATTCAGGGAAACCGGTTATTTTATATAACCGGACTTGAGTCCTGGAAATGGGAAGTACAATGCCTGCACTCTAAAGGAGGGGTTTGGGATATTGGCAGCTTGGAGGGCTATATTGTGTATTTTTATACATATATACAGTGGACCCCCGCATACCGTTGGCATCACATACCGTTTATTCCGCATACCGCTCACTTTAATCGCAAAAATTTTGCCTCGCATACCGCTCAAAAACCCGCTCACCGCTGTTCGTCCGAGACGCGTCCAATGTGCGCCTTAGCCAGCCTCACATGTTCCGCCGGTGGCATTGTTTACCAGCCAGCCTCCGCGGTAGCATCCAAGCATACAATCGTAACATTTCGTATTATTACAGTGTTTTTGGTGATTTTATCTGGAAAATAAGTGACCATGGGCCCCAAGAAAGCTTCTAGTGCCAACCCTACAGCAATAAGGGTGAGAATTACTATAGAGATGAAGAAAAAGATCATTGATAAGTATGAAAGTGGAGTGCGTGTCTCCGAGCTGGCCAGGTTGTATAATAAACCCCAATCAACCATCGCTACTATTGGTGGTACAGCTGCTGCTGCTGCTGTAGCATCGTCTGCTGCTGCTGCTGCTGTAGCATCGTCTGCTGCTGCTGTAGCATCGTCTGCTGCTGCTGTAGCATCATCTGCTGCTGCTGTAGCACTGTTGTTGGTGTGGCTTATTGAGAATATACCAAGAAACAATTAACCCCAGAGGATTTGCCACCCAGGATAACCCAAAAAAGTCAGTGTCATCGAAGACTGTCTAACTTATTTCCATTGGGGTCCTTAATCTTGTCTCCCAGGATGCAACCCACACCAGTCGACTAACACCCAGGTGAACAGGGAAAAATGCCTGGAACTAGTGCTCATATTGGTGAATTTAAAGCCAGCAAAGGTTCGTTTGAGAGATTTAAGAATCGTAGTGACATACACAGTGTGATAAGGCATGTTCTGGAAGAAAATACCAAACAGGACCTACAGTACTCAGGAGGAAAAGGCACTCCCAGGACACAGTGTCGCATCAGTCATTGCTGCATCTTCAATAAAGGCAAGTGTCATTTATTCTTCATTTAGTAGACTAGTACATGCACAATATATACTGTGCATGTACTACTCTACTATTGTGCATGTCTCCTTCTCTTTGTGTGTAGGAAAATGTATATTTCACGTGGTAAAAAATTTTTTTTCATACTTTTGGGTGTCTTGCACGGATTAATTTGATTTCCATTATTTCTTATGGGGAAAATTCATTCGCATACCGATTATTTCGCATACCAATGAGCCCTCTTGCACGGATTAAAATCGGTATGCGGGGGTCCACTGTACTTCTAAACTGTTGTATTCTGGGCACCTCTGCAAAAACAGTGATTATATGTGAGGTGAAAGTGTTGAATGATGATGAAAGTATTTTCTTTTTGGGTCACCCTGCCTCAGTGTTGAAAAAAAAAAAATGCATATAGTAAAAGATGAATGAACTTTAAAATAAATCTAACCACAGATTAAAAAAGAACCTGACTAACATAGCCCTGTATTACCTGAAAGACTGAAAAACATTTTGGTGGATATAACAGAATCTTTACAGAAACATTTAAAACATGTGAAGAACTATCTTATACATAACATTCTGTTATCAAATCGTTCTGCAACTTATGTACAATTATCTCAGTTAACATTTTTCTACTGACAATGAAGTTCTCATACACTTGCAATTAACTAACCTGTGTTTGCCTCCGCGTCTACTGCGCTGTTTCTTTGTGCCTCCCAGATTTCCTCCTGCAAGACCCTGGTGCTGTGTAGTGCTTCCATCGCTCCCGCCAGCCTTGAGAATCAAAGAAAATTTAACATATTCATCTAATGAAGAAAATATCAATTATACATAACATCTGAAAGCATTATCTCACAGATAACCTTTATAAACAATACTTTAGAACTGTCCTATTCCCACAAATTTTCTTCAAGCTAAACATGCAATAACAGCCTAAAAATTATCCTTCATATTTTTTTCTGACATTTTATCTTAAATACATATATAGATCACATTTTAACCTATACAGATATTAATTATATTAAGCAAAAGTCAATAATTTCCTTCATAACAATGTAATTAATTATATACTTCAATATATTAGTCTCCAGTCCTTTCAAGGAAGGTACCATTATGATGGTGGAGGGATACTGATCCAAAGAATTGAAGCTACCCTCTCGTTTCTTGAATCAAATCTAATTGCTTCCCATTTCCCCAAGCCACTGTATGATCTTTATGGGTCTAGTACCACTCAACCCCTAAGCAAATAAAAAATTAGGTTTAGCGTTATTTCAACCAATTTCCAACAATTCTTGTGAACCCTATCAACCCAGTTTCACAAATCTCATCGATTCCTATCAAATGTGTGTACTAGTACCTATTTCTAAACAAGTCTTGTTTTCTTTACCATTTATCTTTAATTTTCTTTAGGTGTCCTCATTTATCCAAGAGCTTGCAATACTTAAACCAAAGAAAATAGAAAACATAAGCACAATACTATACAAGAGCCAAGTTAAAAGTTTGATTTGGCTTAACACTGAAGACTGATTAGCAATAGCATGCCCCCTAATATTGTCTAACCTTTATACAGTAATTCCCTTTATACAGTAAATGCTGGTAATATTGTAGAGTTGAATGTCTCGATACAGAATATCATAGTCACACTTTAAAAATGCTTGAAGTTTGCTAGCATCAGAAATAAAAATTATGTTTATCATTAAGAAAAGCAAAAAAAAATTGATTTACTTTAAGAAAATGTTATATGAAGCCCTTAGATTATTGAGGTCCCTCAAGCCAAGCATTTAACTAACTCCCAGATTATGGCCCACAGCTGTCAACTAATACCAGAGCACTTATTAACTGTTAGATAAGCAAAATATTTGCTCAGAATTCCACCCCAACACTTTTGACTACTGAAGATCCTACATATTAAAGACAACAATGTCTGTCTTTACATACTGTGGTAATTTGTTTCTGAAAATGAAATAATATTTAACCATGCCAAATGTACTAATGTAGTACTGTACTGGCAAATCACTAAGAGGTGTAGCAGTGATAGAGTAAAATGTGTGAAAGTGGACAATAATTTTATGACAAAGTTAGCAAGCCATACTGTAACAAAAATTCCAGGTAAACAATCTACAAGACAAAGTATTTCCTCTTCCCCAATGTATCCACAATGAAGGTTCTCTTATGCTGGTGAGAGGCTTTTGATTTAAGGAATTGGACTTGTGCTCTATTCTGAATCAAGTCTAAATGCCTTCCATACTCCTCAGGTGCTCTACGATCCCTATGGGTTTAAAGCTACCCCATGAATGTAATCATCATCATCTTCCCCGATATTGCATTCCCCAACATCATCATTACAGAATCTACCACTTTTGCAGACTTGGAAAGCATTTACTATAAAGAAGGCACCATTGTCCTTCAATTAGCACTGACACTGCATGTACATTATTAAATTTTATACAAGATACGGTAATTAATAACTATATATAGAGTAAAGAAAGTACATAATTCACAAAAATTACCACTGCTCTACAAGAACAATATAATTTTGTGTGTGGTGAGAACTGCAAAAAATACCTATTACTTTAAACCAACTTATTTAAATTATCATGCTGAAAATTTACAGACTGTTTTCCACATCTAAAAATAGCAATTTTTTTCTAAACATTACTAACATTCTTACTAAAAAGCCATGGTGCTAAGCATTAATGAAATCCCTAGTTGAAAAGGCAAACATTTGATGAGGCACTAACACTGCCAAGTACAATGCATAACAATTGCAGAGGCAAGAGGGCTGAAGCCCTTCAAAAAAGTTCATCAACCTCCCAAAAAAAAAAATACATAATGCTACTACAAGTTCCAAGCAGATTGCCACCCCTGAACCCCTCCTATGTAAAATTTCTGGAGCCGACTGTGTCACATATCTGTGTGCATGAGAATCAAAAAACGTGGACCAGATGGCAAGCATAGTAACACAAGAGTAAAAATTTAGTCTTACCTGACATCCTTCACCTGCTCCAACATTCTACAGGAAATTGAGTAATTTAACTCATATTATGATATGTTACACTGCAATTACAATCCTTACCTCAACAGAAATATGAGAGAGAGAGAGAGAGAGAGAGAGAGAGAGAGAGAGAGAGAGAGAGCAAGTAGAGCAGAGGTGAAAGAAAGAGAATGAGAGAAATAAAACAAGAGCAAGAAAGTATGAGCAAGAGAGGCAGACAGACACAGACATATTTCATATTAATTTGGTACTAAGTAATTGTAGGCATGTTTGTAAAACTATAATGGTATAATATAAAAAACTGATTTCTACACAAATTTCAAATATGCATATGTAAAAGAACAAACAAAATTTCAGTTGAAGACAATGATTACACCATGAGCTGAATACACAAGATACATTAATATGTAGTGAGCACCTCTGACTAAAATGTTGCAAATATGATGCTTTCTGCAAAAAAAAAAAAAAAAAAAAAAAAAAAAAAAAAAAAAAAAAAAAAAAAAAAAACTGCACTGTCATATGTACCTATACAAGATCACTGTACAACTATGTAGCGTATCAGTTCATCTCAATGACAACTGCTGCAAAAGTTCATTTAGCAAAAGTTGGATGCTACTTACTACTGATGACAAAATTAATAAGCTGCAGCTAACTCTCTTAACTTTTTATTCTGTTTACCATAATATCTTGAGTGCACACATAATGTGTATGAATTCAATAGACAAAGTTTCAAGTCAATAGTGACAACTTTAAAAAAAAAAAAATGGTTCAGTATGTAAAGTTAATACCCACAGCAGGATGGATGAAGGAAATAAAGCAATAAGCCTTGAACTATTTCTGTGGTACATAAAAAATCAAATTGCCAAACATGGCCATCTGTGTTCAACCTCACCTCTGAAACAATATTCGCTTAGTAATGCATAACACAATGGCAATGCTTTTTTTTTTTTAACATGTTTGCCATTTCCCACCATGGCACGTGACCCAAAGAAGGAAACACAATCACTATCACTTATTTTCTGGCAGTCTTTCCAGAAGTACAGAAATTACATTCCAAATGACCCTCAGAACCATGTCTCTAATAATAATCTTTCAGGGTTTGCGCACTGTACTTCCTGCCTTCAAACTCAAATCTAGCTTAACTATTTCCCATGAATACCTTTATAAATGGCAGCCCATGTGGTTTAAATTTAACGCAATTTATTCAATATACATAGTAATTTTCAATACAGCAGACCCCCGACTTACGATGTTCCAAGTTACGTTTCATACTTATGACACTGGCATTTTGGAATCAATTACAGTATTTACTTACAAACAAGTGACATGCACTTTCGACGGTGGGGACTGCTTACGATGTTGGAGGTGCCAAGGATACATTTGGCAAAAGGTTGGTAGCTGGAAGTAAACAATCTCCCAATGCTTTGCTTGCTCTCGCCTCCACAAGCTTGCTGCATTTTTTGAGGATTTACCAAGGAAAACAGCCGTGCATCATGACTGGAAAGCGCAAGAGTAGTGATAGTGATACCCAAATTCCACGGAAAAGGAATTCTATGACCTTCGAGATGAAACTTGACAGTACAAAGCATTCTGAAAAGAATGAGACGGCTACTAACATTGCACGTGTGTACAGTGTAAACAGGTCGACCACTGCAACTTTTATTACGGATTAGGCCCTGCACCGATGCATTTGAAGATTACATCCAAGAAGCGCAGTAGTTTGGTAAGTCAAATAGAAAATCATTTCATGATATGGGAAGATGACCAGCACTGCATAGGAATCTCTCTTAACACAATGCTGATGCAAGAAAAAAGCATTGTTTTTTGACAATTTAAAGGAACAATTAGGTGATAGTGCTGGTGATGTACCATCATTTAATTTAAGCAATGGTTGGTGTAACTGGTTTAAGTCAAGAGCAAATCTGCACAATGCTAATGTGCAATGAAGCTGCTAGTCCCAATGTTAAAGCAGCAAAGGCATTTGTGAGAGTATGCTGATATAAAGCAAAAAGGTGGGTGGTGCACTGAGGTATCTGTGGAGACAAAACATTATCCATGGAGGCAAAGAAGGGAATGTATGAGAGTTTAGTGGTACCAACTCATATATGGGTGTGAAACATGGGTTGTGAATGTTACAGCGAGGGGGAGGCTGGAGGCACTGGAGATGTCGTGTCTAAGGGCAATGTGTGGCACAAATATTATGAACAGAATTTGTAGTGTAGAAATTAGGAGGAGGTGTGGATTTCCTAAAAGTATTATTCAGAGAGCTGAGGAGGGGTTATCGAGATGGTTTGGTCATTAAGAGAGGATGGAGCAAAACATGATGACTTGGAGGGTGTATAAATCTGTAGTGGAGGGAAGGAGGGGTAGGTAAGAGAGGGGCTTGGTCATACAGCAGGTATGCGTGAGTGTGTTAAATGGGAGTGAGTGGAGACGAGTGAATTTTGGGACTTGATGAGCTGTTGGAGTGTAAGCAAGGTAGTATTTTGCGAAGGGATTCAGGGAAACCAGTTAGCTGGACTTGACTCCTGGAGGTGGGAAGTACAATGCCTGCACTTTATAGTAGGGGAGTGGCATCTGAACTGTCGTATGTGCACGCCTCTGCAAAAACAATGATTGTGTGAATGATGGTGAGTTTCTTTCCATTTTGGGTCACCCTGCCTCAGTGGGAGATGGCCAGCATGTTGAAAGAAAGAAGAATTACAGTTCACATCAATACTGAATGTAGAAGACACTTTTTTTTTTTTTTTTTTTTTTTGAAGGGGAGGGGGAAGAAATGCCTGATATAACCTGGCAAAAGATTGTTTTTCACATTTTAATGGAGGTAACAGTGCTGAAGAATAAAAGATTAAAAATTCTCTGGTGTATCATTCTGAAAACCTAAAATAATTTAAAGATATCACCAAAACTCTCTGCCAGTTGTCTGGATGTCTACTAACAATGTTTGGATGACCAGAGAAGGTTTTACGCAGTGGTTTTATAAAAAAATTTTGAAGGATGTTCAACTTTATTGTGCCAGGAAAGGTTTGTCCACTACGATTTTACTTATACTTAGCAATGCCCTAGGACATCCAATTCATCTAGATGGCTTGGATCCTGATGTTGTGTTCCTTCTGCCAAACACAAACCTTAATATTGCAGACCATAGACCAGGATCGGATTAGGACACTGAAGACCTGTTACACAAGGTGTACATTTTTTTTTTTTATTATCACACCGGCCGATTCCCACCAAGGCAGGGTGGCCCGAAAAAGAAAAACTTTCACCATCATTCACTCCATCACTGTCTTGCCAGAAGGGTGCTTTACACTACAGTTTTTAAACTGCAACATTAACACCCCTCCTTCAGAGTGCAGGCACTGTACTTCCCATCTCCAGGACTCAAGTCCGGCCTGCCGGTTTCCCTGAATCCCTTCATAAATGTTACTTTGCTCACACTCTAACAGCACGTCAAGTATTAAAAACCATTTGTCTCCATTCACTCCTATCAAACACGCTCACGCATGCCTGCTGGAAGTCCAAGCCCCTCGCACACAAAACCTCCTTTACCCCCTCCCTCCAACCCTTCCTAGGCCGACCCCTACCCCGCCTTCCTTCCACTACAGACTGATACACTCTTGAAGTCATTCTGTTTCGCTCCATTCTCTCTACATGTCCGAACCACCTCAACAACCCTTCCTCAGCCCTCTGGACAACAGTTTTGGTAATCCCGCACCTCCTCCTAACTTCCAAACTACGAATTCTCTGCATTATATTCACACCACACATTGCCCTCAGACATGACATCTCCACTGCCTCCAGCCTTCTCCTCGCTGCAACATTCATCACCCACGCTTCACACCCATATAAGAGCGTTGGTAAAACTATACTCTCATACATTCCCCTCTTTGCCTCCAAGGACAAAGTTCTTTGTCTCCACAGACTCCTAAGTGCACCACTCACTCTTTTTCCCTCATCATGTTCCCAGGAATTTAAGGCCACAGAAACACTTAAAACTCACAAGGATTATTGAAGGGTATAACATCTGCAGTGTTTTAGTAAATATTAAGGTGACTTGGAGTGAGATCAAGCAATCAACCATGAACGGTGTTCTGAGGAAATTAACCCATCACTTGGCACATGATTTCTGTGGGTTTGAAATGCAAATGAAGAAAGTGGTAGACAACATAGTGGACATGGTAAATGAACTTCACCTTGACACTGAAGATGATGATAATGAGTAGCTGACATTCACATAATGAAGATATTATAGAATTGCAGACAAATGGTTGCAGGAAAAAAGTGCAACAATAATGATCTTGAACATGAACCAGAAATGCCATTTAATATCAAAATAACAGCTGAGGGATTCAAGAACAATGGATATGGAATTTCACAATTTGACAAAGTAGATCCAAACAAACCAAGATTTGCCATCTCCAAAATAATTAATAATGCCCTATTACTGCTTAAAATGTACTTGCATTTAAAAACCCTGCTACAATTCCATCAAAATTCTCAGCAGCATCAGCTTCCTATGTTGCTACAAGCGAGAAATGTCCAGATTCAGGCAGACTGGCACTTGAACAGCCTTCTGAAACCAATTAAGTTTGAATGCCGAGGTTCCACTATATACTATCCTCTTCTAATGGCTCTAAATAAGTCAATGTACATCCCTCTGGTGAGCAATATCAACATTCCACGTAAGTACTGTACACAATGTACATTATTTATATTTTATTGCTTAATTAATATGTACACATCGTAGAAATACTGTTTTATTGTATATGCAATTGACAAGGCATACTGAGGGTAAAATATTGAGTAAAAATTTAATTATTTTTTTTTATTTTTTTTATTATCACACCGGCCGATTCCCACCAAGGCAGGGTGGCCCGAAAAAGAAAAACTTTCACCATCATTCACTCCATCACTGTCTTGCCAGAAGGGTGCTTTACACTACAGTTTTTAAACTGCAACATTAACACCCCTCCTTCAGAGTGCAGGCACTGTACTTCCCATCTCCAGGACTCAAGTCCGGCCTGCCGGTTTCCCTGAATCCCTTCATAAATGTTACTTTGCTCACACTCCAACAGCACGTCAAGTATTAAAAACCATTTGTCTCCATTCACTCCTATCAAACACGCTCAAGCATGCCTGCTGGAAGTCCAAGCCCCTCGCACACAAAACCTCCTTTACCCCCTCCCTCCAACCCTTCCTAGGCCGACCCCTACCCCGCCTTCCTTCCACTACAGACTGATACACTCTTGAAGTCATTCTGTTTCGCTCCATTCTCTCTACATGTCCGAACCACCTCAACAACCCTTCCTCAGCCCTCTGGACAACAGTTTTGGTAATCCCGCACCTCCTCCTAACTTCCAAACTACGAATTCTCTGCATTATATTCACACCACACATTGCCCTCAGACATGACATCTCCACTGCCTCCAGCCTTCTCCTCGCTGCAACATTCATCACCCACGCTTCACACCCATATAAGAGCGTTGGTAAAACTATACTCTCATACATTCCCCTCTTTGCCTCCAAGGACAAAGTTCTTTGTCTCCACAGACTCCTAAGTGCACCACTCACTCTTTTTCCCTCATCAATTCTATGATTCACCTCATCTTTCATAGACCCATCCGCTGACACGTCCACTCCCAAATATCTGAATACGTTCACCTCCTCCATACTCTCTCCCTCCAATCTGATATTCAATCTTTCATCACCTAATCTTTTTGTTATCCTCATAACCTTACTCTTTCCTGTATTCACCTTTAATTTTCTTCTTTTGCACACCCTACCAAATTCATCCACCAATCTCTGCAACTTCTCTTCAGAATCTCCCAAGAGCACAGTGTCATCAGCAAAGAGCAGCTGTGACAACTCCCACTTTGTGTGTGATTCTTTATCTTTTAACTCCACGCCTCTTGCCAAGACCCTCGCATTTACTTCTCTTACAACCCCATCTATAAATATATTAAACAACCACGGTGACATCACACATCCTTGTCTAAGGCCTACTTTTACTGGGAAAAAATTTCCCTCTTTCCTACATACTCTAACTTGAGCCTCACTATCCTCGTAAAAACTCTTCACTGCTTTCAGTAACCTACCTCCTACACCATACACTTGCAACATCTGCCACATTGCCCCCCTATCCACCCTGTCATACGCCTTTTCCAAATCCATAAATGCCACAAAGACCTCTTTAGCCTTATCTAAATACTGTTCACTTATATGTTTCACTGTAAACACCTGGTCCACACACCCCCTACCTTTCCTAAAGCCTCCTTGTTCATCTGCTATCCTATTCTCCGTCTTACTCTTAATTCTTTCAATTATAACTCTACCATACACTTTACCAGGTACACTCAACAGACTTATCCCCCTATAATTTTTGCACTCTCTTTTATCCCCTTTGCCTTTATACAAAGGAACTATGCATGCTCTCTGCCAATCCCTAGGTACCTTACCCTCTTCCATACATTTATTAAACAATTGCACCAACCACTCCAAAACTATATCCCCACCTGCTTTTAACATTTCTATCTTTATCCCATCAATCCCGGCTGCCTTACCCCCTTTCATTTTACCTACTGCCTCACGAACTTCCCCCACACTCACAACTGGCTCTTCCTCACTCCTACAAGATGTTATTCCTCCTTGCCCTATACACGAAATCACAGCTTCCCTATCTTCATCAACATTTAACAATTCCTCAAAATATTCCTTCCATCTTCCCAATACCTCTAACTCTCCATTTAATAACTCTCCTCTCCTATTTTTAACTGACAAATCCATTTGTTCTCTAGGCTTTCTTAACTTGTTAATCTCACTCCAAAACTTTTTCTTATTTTCAACAAAATTTGTTGATAACATCTCACCCACTCTCTCATTTGCTCTCTTTTTACATTGCTTCACCACTCTCTTAACCTCTCTCTTTTTCTCCATATACTCTTCCCTCCTTGCATCACTTCTACTTTGTAAAAACTTCTCATATGCTAACTTTTTCTCCCTTACTACTCTCTTTACATCATCATTCCACCAATCGCTCCTCTTCCCTCCTGCACCCACTTTCCTGTAACCACAAACTTCTGCTGAACACTCTAACACTACATTTTTAAACCTACCCCATACCTCTTCGACCCCATTGCCTATGCTCTCATTAGCCCATCTATCCTCCAATAGCTGTTTATATCTTACCCTAACTGCCTCCTCTTTTAGTTTATAAACCTTCACCTCTCTCTTCCCTGATGCTTCTATTCTCCTTGTATCCCATCTACCTTTTACTCTCAGTGTAGCTACAACTAGAAAGTGATCTGATATATCTGTGGCCCCTCTATAAACATGTACATCCTGAAGTCTACTCAACAGTCTTTTATCTACCAATACATAATCCAACAAACTACTGTCATTTCGCCCTACATCATATCGTGTATACTTATTTATCCTCTTTTTCTTAAAATATGTATTACCTATAACTAAACCCCTTTCTATACAAAGTTCAATCAAAGGGCTCCCATTATCATTTACACCTGGCACCCCAAACTTACCTACCACACCCTCTCTAAAAGTTTCTCCTACTTTAGCATTCAAGTCCCCTACCACAATTACTCTCTCACTTGGTTCAAAGGCTCCTATACATTCACTTAACATCTCCCAAAATCTCTCTCTCTCCTCTGCATTCCTCTCTTCTCCAGGTGCATACACGCTTATTATGACCCACTTCTCGCATCCAACCTTTACTTTAATCCACATAATTCTTGAATTTACACATTCATATTCTCTTTTCTCCTTCCATAACTGATCATTTAACATTACTGCTACCCCTTCCTTTGCTCTAACTCTCTCAGATACTCCAGATTTAATCCCATTTATTTCCCCCCACTGAAACTCTCCTACCCCCTTCAGCTTTGTTTCGCTTAGGGCCAGGACATCCAACTTCTTTTCATTCATAACATCAGCAATCATCTGTTTCTTGTCATCCGCACTACATCCACGCACATTTAAGCAACCCAGTTTTATAAAGTTTTTCTTCTTCTCTTTTTTAGTAATTGTATACAGGAGAAGGGGTTACTAGCCCATTGCTCCCGGCATTTTAGTCGCCTCATACGACACGCATGGCTTACGGAGGAAAGATTCTTTTCCACTTCCCCATGGACAATAGAAGAAATAAAAAAGAACAAGAGCTATTTAGAAAAAGGAGAAAAACCTAGATGTATGTATATATATATATGCATGTGCGTGTCTGTGAAGTGTGACCAAAGTGTTAGTAGGAGTAGCAAGATATCCCTGTTATCTTAGCGTGTTTATGAGACAGAAAAAGAAACCAGCAATCCTACCATCATGCAAAACAATTACAGGTTTTTGTTTCACAGTCATCTGGCAGGACGGTAGTACTTCCCTGGGTGGTTGCTGTCTACCAACCTACTACCTTAATTATTAACTAAAACTAGATATGGAAAGTTAAAGCTCGGGAGCACACTAATCCATCTTTACGCTGTTTCTTATGGGAAAACAGATTCTGAGTACCAAACATTTGAATTACAATGAACTTTCAGGAACTGATGAGGAAAAAAAGGTGAGTGGAGCACTGAGGAGTGTGTGGAGATAAAGAACATTATTCATGGAAGCAGAGGGGAATGTATGAAAATACAGTGGTACCAATGCTCTTATATGGGTGTGAAGCATGGGTGGGAATGTTGCAACAAGGAGAAGGTTGGAGGCAGTGGAGATGTTCATGTCTGAGGGCAATGTGCAGTGTGAATATAATGCAGAAAATCTATAGCTTGGAGATCAGGAGGAGGTGCAGGGTTTCTAAAAGTATTATCCAGAGGGCAGAGGAAGGTTTGTTGAGGTGGTTTGGACATTTAGAGAGATGGAACAAAATAGAATGACTTGAAAGGCATATAAATCTGTAGTGGAAGGAAGGTGGGGTAAGGGTCATCCTAGGTAAGGTTGGAGGGAGGGGAAGGGGTTTTGTGTGTGAGGGGCTTGGACTTCCAACAAGCATGCATGAGCATGTTAAGTAGGAGTAGAGACGAATGGCTTTTATGACTTGATGTGCTGTTGGAGTGTGAACAAAGTAACATTTATAAAGGAATTCAGGGAAACCGGTTAGCCGGACTCAAGTCCTGCTGGTGGGAAGTATGGTGCCTGTGCTCTCAAGAAGATGTGTTCCAAACAAACCATACCATGGTTTTGTGAGTCAAGAGGTGTTGATATGTTGCAGTTTTTTGCCTCTGGCAAGACAGTGATGGAATGAATGATGATGAAGGCGTTTCTTTCTTTTTGGGTCACCCTGCCTCGGTGGTAGACAGCCAATGTGTTATTAATAATAAAAAAACTTATATTAACATAGTAAGTGGGGATCTAATGTACTTTTCTTTCAAAATACTTGTGATAACTTATTTGTAATAACTTGCTTGTAATTAAAGGGCATAGAACTAAGTTCATGGTGAAATGTCTTCTAGAAAGAGTTTATCATATATATTTTTAAAGATTCTAGTGGCAGTGGCACATGCTACCTCCTCTTTGAGATAACTCCAGCTATCTACCACTCTGTGAAACAATTAAGGATGATCAAAGCTGTTGTAAGAAAATAAGTTTAATACTTTAAGGTAAAAAATACAGTGGTCCCTGGAGTTTCAATAGGCTGGAGTTATGATAATTTAGTTACAATTTACCTTCATAGAGGAGTTTTGTTTGGAGCTGCAATTAAAAATTCGAGATATGATATGGGTACAATGGTACAACTACTGTGGGTCGCAACCTGAGGAGCAAAACCAACGTAAGCTGCCCAAAATGCTTTGCCTAACCAGGAGTTTTCTATATACAGTAGTATGACAATGATGTCAGCTAGGTCTGTAATAGTTGTATCATGTACTTGTAGACAAAGATTAATATCATCAATATTATGCCTGGCAACACAGCCAGGTGCATACACTTGCATCTCCTTTGTTGGAATTCAAAGGTTTGAACCTAAAGCATTAATACATATACATGATTATTATTACTTTTTAATACACCAGCCATCTCCCACTGGGGCAGGGTGACCCAAGAAAGAATAAAACTATAAAGTTTTTCTTCTTCTTACATTGAGTAATTTATCAAGGAGAAAGGGTTACATTTACACTTAGTAATTTATACAGGAGAAAGGGTTACAAGCCCCATGCTCAAGGCACTTTAGTCACCTTTTAAGACACACAAGGCTTACAGAGGAAATTCTTTTCCACTTCCCCATGAAAATGGAAGGAAATAAATAAGAACAAGAACTATGGAGAAAATAGAAGAAAACTCAAAAGGGTTTATGCATATATATGTACATGCATGTGTAGTGTGACCTAAAAGTAAGTAGAAGTAGAAAGATGTACCTGTTATCTTGCATATTTATGAAACAGAAAGAAAAGACACCAGCAATCCTACCATTGTGTAAAACAATTTCAAGCTTCCATTTCACACTCATTTAGCAGGATGAAATGAGCAGGATGGTAGTACCTCCCTGAGTAGTTGCTGTCTACCAGCCTACTATCTATAATTATTATTAATATTACTGCATTATTATTATTATGGTCGGCACGCTCAGGTGAGCCTCAGCCAACCAGTGATGTGATAGCTTGCCTCTTGGAAAGTTATTTTTTTTATTTATTAACACATCGGCCATTTTCCACCAAGGAAGGGTGACCCTTAAAAGAAGAAGAAACACTTATCATCATCATTCACTCCATCACTGTACTGCAAGAAGTGTGCCTACACTACAGTTGTAAAACTGCAACATATCAACACCTCTCCTTCAGAGTGCAGGCACTGTACTTCCTACCTCCAAGACTCAAGTCCAGCTTGCCGGTTTCCCTGAATCCCTTCATAAATGTTACCTTGTTCACACTCCAACAGCACATCAAGCCATAAAAACCAATTGTCTCCACTCTCTCGTATCTAACACGCTCATGCATGCTTGCTCGAAGTCCAAGCCCCTCACGCACAAAACCTCCTTTACCCCATCCCTCCAACTTATCCTAGGCCAACCCCACCTTCCCACCACTACAGATTTATACACTCTCCAAGTCATTCTATTTTGTTCTAACCTTTCCAAATGTCCGAACCACCTCAACAACCCCTCCTCAGCCCTCTAGATAATACTTTTAGTAACCCCTCACCTCCTCCTAATTTCCAAACTACGGATTCCTTGCATTATATTCACACCATACATTGCCCTCAGACATGACATCTCCACTGCCTCCAGCCTTCTCCTTGTTACAACATTCACCACCCATGCTTCACATCCATATAAGAACAGTGATATAACTACACTCTCATACATTCCATGAATAATATTCATCTCCACACACTCCTCAGTGCACCACTCGCCTTTTTTCCCTCATCAATTCTATGATTCACCTTGTCTTTCATTGACCCATCTGCTGACAAGTCCGCTCCCTAACATCTGAATACATTCACTTCCTCCATACTCCCTCCCTCCCACCCTGATATCCAATCTTTCACCACCTAAATTTTTTGTTAACCTCATCGCTTTACTCTTTCCTATATTCACTTTTAATTTCCTTCCTTTACATACCCTACCAAACTCATTCACCAACCTCTGCAACTTCTCTTCAGAATCTCCCAAAAGCACAGTGTCAACAGCAAAAAGCAACTGTGACAACCACCATTTATCTTTTAACCTCACACCAAGAACAACCATGGTGACATCACACATCCTTTTCTAAGGCCTACTTTTACTGGGAAATAATCTCCCTCTCTCCTACATACTCTAACCTGAGCCTCACTATCCTCGTAAAACCTCTTGGAAAGTGTCTGAGCCAATAGGAGTAGTGGTTTGTGAGGGTGGCTTAGCAGCCAATCAGCAATGGGGTTGAATGTCTCTGTGGTAGCAACTCAGCCAATAGCAGAGTTTGTACTAAAGTTTATTTGTTTACTCTTCAGTCTGAAGCTATCACGATGGTTTTCCACAATAATTCTGGATTATTTACCCTCCATAACTTCATTTGTGTTATAATTACACCATCTTTTGCTTTAGCAAGCCATCATGCTCCCTAATATGCACAGTAAATAGGCCATTTCTCTGAAAGTCAAACACGATATTAGTGCACTGGTGTGTGAGTATGGCTTTTCCCACTTAACTACCTTTGCTATTATCCAGCAAATAGAAATAAACAATATTAAAGTGGTTAATGAATCTAAGCTAGAGGAAAAAGACAGAAATTATCACAAAGAAGGAAAGACTGTTATTGTGGATAAAAAAAAGCAGATAAAGGGAGATACAGTGCCTGCAGGTTATATCTGAGTTTGCATGTCCAAGATGCAGTAAAAATTGTTATTCTGGGGTCATAAAAACATGTATTTTGGGGTTTGTTACGATTGTCTGGAGGTACAATATGTCTTCTGGAATGGATTAATATCGTAACTGAAGGGGCCACTGTAGTTTGACCGAAGATCAATTAAATTAAATGCTTTAATGAAAACTTCACATTAGACTCACCTGCTTGACCATCTTCATAATTTTGTGATTCTTTTGGTGCTGGAGGGAAGCAATCTTTGGAATTACCTCCAAAACACGACCCACAGCTTTGGTACGACCTTCACGAAAAACCTGTAAGTGGGGAGGCCTTTGGTTTAATAAGAAGAAATCTGTAATGGAAGGAAGGCAGGCTAGGGGTTGCCCAAGGAAAGGTTGGAGGGAGGGGCTAAAGGAGGTTTTGTGTGAGGGGAGCTTAGACATCAAGCAGGTGTGTGCTAAAAACTCTTTCCTCTGTAAGTCATGCATGTCATAAGAGGTGATTAAAATGCAGGGAGCAAGGGGCTAGAAACCCCTTGTCCTGCATAAATAACTAAATGTAAAAAGAAGAAACTTTACACTTCTTCTTTTTTGTTTTGGTAGGAGATGGCCATTGTGTTATTTTTTTTTTTAACACTTCAGCTGTTTCCCACTTAGGCAGGGTGACCCAAAAAGAAAGAAAAACCCAAAAAGAAAAACAAGCTGTCATCATCATTCAACACTTTCACCATTATTCATACATAATCACTGTCTTTGCAGAGGTGCTCAGATACTACAGCTTAGACATCCCTCCAAATTGCCAATATCCCAATCCCCTCCTTTAACCCTTTCAGGGTTTCGGACATACTAGTATGGCTTACACACCAGTGTCCATGACGTACTAGTGCGCATAAATTCTAGCGCCTTCAAATCTAGTAAGAGAAAGCTGGTAGGCCTATATATGAAAGAATGGGTCTATGTGGTCAGTGTGCGCAGTATAAAAAAAAATCCTGCAGCACACAGTGCGTAATGAGAAAAAAAAAACTTTGACCGTGTTTTTTGGATTAAAACAGAGACTTTGTACTATATTTTCATATGGTATTTATTGCTGTATTCTAGGTTTCCTGGTCTCATTGTATAGAATGGAAGACATATTACAGAAATTGAGATGATTTTGACTGGTTTTACAATGAAACGTACCTTGAAATTGAGCTCAAAGTAGCAGAAATGTTCAATTTTTACCAAAGTTCAAAAGTAAACAAATCATGCTAAGCGTCCAATACACATCAACTGGCGAGTCTAATATTCTTTCACAAGTGTGCCGATATTATTTATACCATTCCTACACTAATGCAGTAGTCTGCATAACAATAAATCTTATTTTTTTTGTGAGAATAAAAATTCAAAGTGGAAAGCAAAAAAAATGTAAGGGGGGCCTGGGGACATGACTAATGAACAGAGGAAATGTTATTTTAGTGCCAGGAATGTCTTTCTTGTTTATTCTGGACCCTATTTGGAAATTGGCATCTTTTGAAATTTGTGTGAAATTGACAAAATTGCTAAATTCTGACCACTGTATTGGATAGTTGAAATCGGTAAATTGGTGTTTTCTTGTACTCATTCGATAAAAAAATGGAGTTCTAGCGAAATAGTTATGATTTTTGTTGACTAGTACATTGGAATTGGCCGAAAATAGGGCTCAAAGTGGGCAAAATTGTCGATGCGTAAACATCGTTGAGACCGCTAACTTCGCGAGAGCATAATTCCCTAAGTTTTCCATCAAATTTCATACTTTTGGTGTCATTATGATCGGGAAAAGATTCTCTATCTTTTCATAAGAATTTTTTTTTTTTTTTTTTTTTTTTAAATTTGGGAGACCCTGAGAACAAGTCTCTGAGAGGGCCTGTGGACCCTGAAAAGGTTAAAGTGCAGGTACTGTACATCCCATTTCCAGGACTCAAGTCCGGCTAACCAGTTTCCCTGAATCCCTTCACAAAATATTACCCTGCTTACACTCCAACAGCTTGTCAGGTCCCAAAAACCATTTGTCTCCATTCACTCCTATTATAGACGCTCAGGCACGCTTGCTGAAGTCCAAGCCTCTCGCTCGCAAAAACATATCCAATTAATAAAGTGAGATGTAAGAGAGTAGGATTGCAAGTATTTTGTTTTAATTTTATAAGCCATCTCCCACCAAGGTAGGAGGAATCTCCCCCCCCCCCCACACACACACACTTTTTTTTTTTTACTCTTTGATAACAACTACTTTACTATATGAACTTTGACACATAACCCTTAGCATCCCTTCCAGCCCTTTTCTCCCCTCACTTCTGATCCTCTCTCCACTAGCTGTTTATAGCGCCAGCACTATTTTCTTCCCCATGGCGCTGCATGACCCTTGTCGGTTTAGCTCTTGATTTGATTATAATAATAATCCCCCCCCCCCCCCCAAAAAAAAAAAAAAGAAACATTTGTCATTCAACTGTGTTAATATTTCACTCTGGATGACACCCAGAGTGAAAGCATAGTCATGATAAAAGTTTCCTCTAAACTAAGTGTCACTCCTGCAATGTAGAAGACACAGTAGAAAATAATTCTTTAGTTAAGCAAACGAGTTAAAAAAAAAATTATAATGAGACATTATGAGCCTAATTATAATCATGTAGCGACATATTGGTAATAATAGTTCATAAATATCAAATTAAAAATGGTCGTTTTGATTAGAAAAACAAATTAGTAACAGTATATTACAAATCATTTTGCTAGAGAAAGACAAATTGGCTACTACAACAACAACAAATATAAAAAAGTATTTTTTATTAATGAAAATACAAGCAATGCATTTCTTTAAATACAATAGTTAAGAAAAATCTAACTCTTTTATAAAATACACTACCATTTTAAGTCCATTTTTTAGGTATTCAGGATGTTTGATAAATCTGAAGTGAACAATGGCCTTGTCTCCTGTTCTCAAGCACTCCTTATCCATAGCAATAATGGATGCTGTTTGCCGTACAGAACCCACATGAACCATGGCCTGGTATTTTGTACTAATAGTTGTAGGGTGATGTAATACCAGTATTTCTCCCTGTAAATAGTACATCGATTTTAAATACAATTATTACAGACTCACATTATTAAAGAGGTCTTGCATTACAATGAATACAAGACATTAATCACAAAGTAAACTTATGTTGTTTAAGGATATAAATTTATAAATGACAATGCCTTGTATCAGCAGTAACAGGAATGCATAAAACATAATATATTTAATCTACTGAATGTGTGAAAGTAATAGAAGTTGGTAGAGTCACATTATTGTCATAACTGATAAATATGGCCCAGTTGTAATGGTACCAGTGGATTATATGAGAGCTAAGGTTGTTAAATTCTCCATGGGAAAGTGGAACAGAATTCTTCCTCCATAAGCCATGCGTGTCATAAGAGGCAACTAAGATGCCAGGAGCAAGGGGCTATTATCCATTTCTGTATATATTACTAAATTTAAAAGGAGAAACTTTTGTTTTTTTCCTTTTGGGCCACCCTGCCTCAGTGGGATATGGCCAGTTTGATGAAAGAAGAAGAAAGGAGGAGGAGGTTGGTAAGTAATAATATCACAATAATGTGTAACAGAAAAATCAAGTTGGAGTTATACTCTCAAGCATATTCGAGAGAGAGTTGCATATGCTATCACTAGTAAGGGCAATCCAGTAACAAATCTTTTGAAACCAAAACACTGCCAAACATATTGAAGCTAGAGTTACATCATTCTACAAAGGTGATTCTCCCATTGGCAGAAGATTATAGACTAATATCTAACCTACAAATACTATCAATTTACTTTAGAAAATAGTTTACAAGAAATATGCTTCATCCATGTCAGTTTGATTTCATTCTAAAAGCAAAAAAATACATATAATGCAATAATAAAAATGATTAATACAATCTCAAATTTTAGTTTCATTGTAATGCCTCTACCTTTATTTATGCCTTTATTTATCATGGCAGGATGACCCAAAGAAAAAAATGTTCATCATAATTCAATAACTCAATGAAATTTAATATCCCCACTAGTCTTTCAAAGTGTAGGCCTCATACTTCTTCCCTTTAAAACTCATGTAAGCTAAATGGTTTCCTTGAATCTCTTCATAGATATTACTAAGTTCACACTCCAACAGCATGTCCAATCCCAAAAATCACTTACCTTCAATCACAATAATCGGACATGCTCAAGCCCCTTTTTCTCATCAACCTTCATACCCTCCCTCCAACCCTTCCTCAAACATACCCTACACTTTCTATCCACCCTAGATTAATATAATCTCTTGATCAACCTATTTTTATCCAATATCTCTATATAACTAAACCATCTCAACAGCCCCCATTTCATTCTTTAAACTATATCTTTCATCCAATATGTGATCTCTGTGATATGATATTTCCACTGCTTTAAGTTTCGTCACACTATGTTATTTCATCTCAAACATTTATGTATTAACAATGTTTTAGTCATAAATTGTCAGTGTTCTCTCTTGTCAAATTGTTTGGATATTCTCATCTAGACGTTTAACCTGAAAACATATTTTACTTTACAATACAGTATTTATCACTATCAAACTTTTATACGTACATACACACTAACCTTTCATTAGTTCTAATTTTATCTCTAATATGATTTTCTTCATATGAAATTGTCAATTATATGTTACACACAATATACTGAAACTCAAATCACATGTAAATCATATTTCAAGTCTTTTAGACTTAGTGAATTCTACAAATATGCCACATATTTCTGTTATAGAATAGCTATTGAAGAGGGTTGGAATAGTTTTAAAAATGCAGTATTAGAATGTGGGGCAGAAGTTCGTGGTTATAGGAGGGTGGGTGCAGGAGGAAAGAGAAGTGATTGGTGGAAAGATGAAGGGTGTGATAAAAGAGAAAAAGGTAGCTTATGAGAGGTTTATACAAAGCAGAAGTGTTATAAGAAGAGTAGAGTACATGGAGAGTAAAAGAAAGGTGAAGAGAGTGGTGAGAGAGTGCAACAGGAGAGCAGATGAGAGAGTGGGAGAGGCATTGTCAAGAAATTTTAATGAAAATAAGAAAAAATTTTGGAGTGAGTTAAACAAGCTAAGAAAGCCTAGGGAACGAATGGATTTGTCAGTTAAAAACAGAGTAGGGGAGTTAGTAGATGGGGAGATGGAGGAATTGGGTAGATTGCAAGAATATTTTGAGGAACTTTTAAATGTCGACGAAGAAATGGAGGCGGTAATTTCATGCAATGGCCAGGGAGGTATACCATCTTTTAGAAGTGAAGAAGAGCAGGATGTGAGTGTGGGGGAGGTGCGTGAGGCACAATGTAGAATGAAAGGGGGTAAAGCAGCTGGAACTGATGGGATCATGACAGAAATGTTAAAAGCAGGGAGGGATATAGTGTTGGAGTGGTTGGTATTTTTGTTTAATAATTTTTTTTTTTTAACAAGTCGGCCGTCTCCCACCAAGGCAGGGCGACCCAAAAAGAAAGAAAATCCCCCAAAAAGAAAATACTTTCATCATCATTCAACACTTTCATCTCACTCACACATAATCACTGTTTTTGCAGAGGTGCTCAGAACACAACAGCTTAGAAGCATATACTTATAAAGATACACAACATATCCCTCCAAACTCCTAATATCCCGAAACCCCTCCTTTAGAGTGCAAGCATTGTACTTCCCTTTCCAGGACACAAGTCCGGCTATAGAAAAATAACCAGTTTCCCTGAATCCCTTCACTAAATATTACCCTGCTCACACTCCAACAGATCGTCAGGTCCCAAATACCATTCATCTCCATTCACTCCTATCGAACAAGCTCATGCATGCTTGCTGGAACTCAAAGCCCCTCGCCCACAAAACTTTCCTTACCCCTTCCTTCCAATCTTTTCGAGGACGACCCCTACCCTGCCTTCCTTCCCCTACAGATTTAAATGCTCTCCATGTCATTCTACTTTGATCCATTCTCATTAAATGACCAAACCACCTTAACAACCCCTCTTCAGCCCTCTGACTAATACTTTTGTTAACTCCACACCTTCTCCTAATTTCCACACTCCAAATTTTCTGCATAATATTTACACCACACATTGCCCTTAGATAGGACATCTCCACTGCCTCCAATCGCCTCCTCGCTGCTGCATTCACAACCCAAGCTTCACACCCATATAAGAGTGTTGGTACTACTATACTTTCATACATTCCCTTCTTTGCCTCCATAGATAATGTTTGTCTCCACATATACCTCAATGCACCACTCACCTTTTTTCCCTCATCAATTCTATGATTAATCTCATCCTTCATTAATTCATCCACTTACACGTCAACTCCCAAGTATCTGAAAACATTCACTTCTTCCATACTCCTCCTCCCCTAATTGATATCCAATTTTTCTTTATCTAAATCATTTGATTGTGGATGTTATGAATGAGAAGAAGCTGGATGTCCTGGCTTTAAGGTGAAACAAAGCTGAAGGGGGTGGGAGAGTTTCAGTGGAGAGGAATAAGTGGGATTAGGTCAGGGGTTTCAAACAGCGTTAGAGCTGTTGGAGTGTGAGCAGGGTAATATTTCGTGGAAGGATTCAGGGAAACCAGTTATTTTTATATAGTCGGACTTGAGTCCTGGAAATGGGAAGTACAATGCCTGCACTCTAAAGGAGGCATTCAGGATATTAGCAGTTTGGAGGGATATGTTGTGCATCTTTATACGTATATGCTTCTAAACTGTTGTATTCTTGGCACCTCTGCAAAAACAGTGATTATGTGTGAGTGAGGTGAAAGTGTTGAATGATGATGAAAGTATTTTCTTTTTGGGGGATTTTCTTTCTTTTTGGGTCACCCTGCCTTGGTGGGAGATGGCCAACTTGTTTAAAAAAAAAAAAAAAAAAAAAAAAAAATTAAGGTTCTGTTGCCAAACAGCATGAAGTATGTTTTGTCTATGTTGAGAGTGAGTTTGTTGGTCATCAACCAAGTACATGTATATATTTTTAGCAGCTCAGTGTTTAAATATGTTGCACCACACAACAGATCAATACACAGAATTATTTTAAAATTCCATGTAATCAAACTGAATTTGAAAAATATTGCTCTTACACTAAAAACAAACATACCTTAAATTCCCAACAAGATGAAGGATTTAATGATGGATCAACCAGCACTTGTCCTTTACGCACATCATGAAACTTAATCTTCTTTAATGCAAATGATGCTGTCTGGCCTCCTCTTACCTCACGTACAGGCATGCGTTTTCGGTGTATAGATTTAATAGGCATGGGTATGAAGTCACCCAATCCATTAGGACCAAGCAAAAGTGTATCATTCACCCTGATAATTCCCTTCATACATGTGCCTGATACCACAACACCCACACCCTGTACAAGATGAAATTCTGTTTATTAAAATTACTAATGCAGTATATGAGTTTCCTAAAACAAAATTATGTAACACACCTAAGGAAGATTTTCTTCCTGAGGTCACTTAGCTAAATACTAAATGAGTACATGGGAGTATATAGAAAAGGCAAATAGTAGATTTGAAAGTCCACACCTAGACTATACACTGAGAGTGGCTAGCTACTATTTTGACTGAAGACTACTGTATCTATTATCATCTAGATCAGTGGCTCCCAAACTTTTTCAGGCTGCCACCCTTCTGGCTCCCAGGCCACATCCCTAGCACCCCCACCCCACACACACACATACGAACACACCTTTTTCTTGGTATTGGGTTTACTGCAAATTCAAAACCACAATTAATCTAACACTATAAACATGTGCATTTATTCACAAATAAAAATTTACATAGTAAACTAATATTTTTAACAATATCAACGGGTAAATTTATATCTTATCTGTAACTACATTATCTACACAATTATAATGAGATGGATGTGCTTGGTGCAGGGACTTCAGTTTCTCAATATCAGGCTTGAGGGCACTAAGAAGTCTCAAATCCCTGCGTTCAGTAATTTTCAGTCTATTTCTTTGCTTGGAAAGAAGCTTGGTGACTGCACTGAAGCCTTGCTCTACTAAATATAACATTGGAAAGGCAATACAATACATCTTGATTTTGTTCCAGTGCAGGGTAGAGGTCAGAAATGCTTTTTGTAACCAAAAAATCTTGATTAATTTTTTGAACTGTGGCCTCAGTTCAATGTCATTTTGGAGTGAAATCAGTTCTTTCTCCACCACTCCTGTTTCCTCATTGCTGATATCTAGGAATGGACTGATCACCAAGTCTGGTATTTTAACTAATAAAAAGATCCTGAAATCTGTCAGACATGTCTCTATGTAGCTCTATCAGGTGTACACAATACACTCAAAGGTCATTGTCTGGTACGCTCCTCTTCTCCAATTCAGAGAGGCTCGGAAACTAGAAGAGCTCATGATGGGCTATGTTACGTTTAAATAACTGGAACCTGGACAAAAAAGTGGAAAGGGCTGATTTGACTTTGATAAGATTAACCTCATTTCCTTGCAACTGCAAATTAACTTCGGTGAACTTTGTGAGTACATCTAATAAATAAGCAATGTCATGCATGTTGTTTCTTAATTCATCACACAGAACAGAACCAGAGTCTTGGAAGAATTTAACAACAGTTTTAAGAAGTTACTAGAAATGTCTCAGAAAGTTTCCCTCTGATAGCCATCTAACTTCTGTATGCAACAACAAACATTCAAAATCTTCTGTCTGATCTGCTATCTGATCTAGCTTGAATGTGACATCTGAATAAATGTTCAGACTTCTAACTCTGACTTCGAACCACACAATAAAATAAAACTATGCTTTCATGTATAGCTCTATGTTAATTTTATTCTTTATGAAGCATCTGTTACTTAAGTGTTCATGACTTAGATTCTGTCATATAGATTTTTTAAAATAAGCACTCCCTTGGTTTTGATGCCACCCTGCTGCCCTCTTTTTCCTCAATGCCCCCTGGATCTTTCCACTGCCCCCCAGGGGGGTGGTACCACCCACTTTGGGAATCAGTGATCTAGATAGTTAGCTACTACTATTTCAACTGAAGACTACTGTATCTATTATCATCTACATAGTTATGATGAGGAGTAAAGCAGAAGGCTCTCCCTAAAAGGCCTAGAGAGAAATATGATAGGCAACTTCTTCCTTGATTGTGTGTGTCAGAGAACTGAATATTATTGGTAGTGAATTGTTAAATCATTCAGCAGCAAGCTTTTTCATTACAATACTAAATTCATCTTTGATAGACATTGGTATTTTGGCAAGACAGTCTGTCCATTTCAGATATGACTTGGGAAGGTATTTCCTGCATCTAATTATTATTATTATCCCATTCTTCCTTTCGCTGTTACAGTGAATCATAAGGGATGATTCCGACATAAGCAATTAGAAAAAGAAAAAGGTGTTGACAATATAAAGGTTTCTGCCTATCTATATGTCCAGACATAAGTAAAGTAATATAGACAGATACACACTTCTAGTGACAAAGAGGAGACAAATCAACAGCAACATTAAAAGGCCCCCTTACTAATCATGGGAAAGGATAAATGTTTAATAGGTATCAAACTTTGGAGCAACACTTAATTAAGACTGCCTGCTCTCTCTTACTAAGAATATTTATAAATTTGATGCTAGAGCAGCAAATCTAATTTGGTGGCTTTCCTGCTATTCACCTTTACCTTTGTTTAGAAAGTTTCTAGAAAGCCAAATTAATTGGCCTGAGCTCTACATGGAATATTTTCTTGTAGAACTGGACACTAAATGAATGCAGCAGTTCTTTCAGTACTTTAGTAGCACAGTAGGGCCCTACTTTACAGTGTTTCGCCTTACAGCATTCTGCTAAGACGGCGATTTCAAATTATGACCAAAATTTGCAATATGGCAAGTCATCTCTCAAATACGGCACACCCCACCCGGTTTGCTTACATTCACCGTGAGCACATCTATTATGTCTGGAAACTTTCCAAAATTTCAAGTTTTAAAGTTATTGCATATTTTATATGTACTCTGATAATTATGCTTATGTGTACCTGTTCCTAAATATACTTACACACTGCGCTGGCATGCAGGTACACATTAAAATCACTAAAGAATCTCTCTACTCATGGCGCCACAGTAATATGTACTACGTAATAATAATCTCTCTTGGGCATATTAAATGTCTTATTTTACATTAATATAGACATTTTCATTAATCCATCTATGATTATTTTTTATTTTTTTTATTATCACACCGGCCGATTCCCACCAAGGCAGGGTGGCCCGAAAAAGAAAAACTTTCACCATCATTCACTCCATCACTGTCTTGCCAGAAGGGTGCTTTACACTACAGTTTTTAAACTGCAACATTAACACCCCTCCTTCAGAGTGCAGGCACTGTACTTCCCATCTCCAGGACTCAAGTCCGGCCTGCCGGTTTCCCTGAATCCCTTCATAAATGTTACTTTGCTCACACTCCAACAGCACGTCAAGTATTAAAAACCATTTGTCTCCATTCACTCCTATCAAACACGCTCAAGCATGCCTGCTGGAAGTCCAAGCCCCTCGCACACAAAACCTCCTTTACCCCCTCCCTCCAACCCTTCCTAGGCCGACCCCTACCCCGCCTTCCTTCCACTACAGACTGATACACTCTTGAAGTCATTCTGTTTCGCTCCATTCTCTCTACATGTCCGAACCACCTCAACAACCCTTCCTCAGCCCTCTGGACAACAGTTTTGGTAATCCCGCACCTCCTCCTAACTTCCAAACTACGAATTCTCTGCATTATATTCACACCACACATTGCCCTCAGACATGACATATTTTCTTCAAAATTATACAAGAAACATGTTACATAGCATATAAACATTATACATACACCCATAGAATAAAAATAGACAAATATGAGATTTGTTTACAAAGAGGCTTTGTAGGAGTGTTGGAAGAATTACGTTTTCTCTAGTCAAACACTGGGGGATAACTGTAGATAAATATTCCTTTCGTATGCTTTCACTCTATATATAGCAATTCACGACCCTTGTGGGTTTAGTGCTTCTTTTTTATTATGATTATAATAATACATGTAATAACTTGTAATAATAATAATTTGCAATAATAATAATTTGTAATAATAATAATAACAATAATAATTTGTCAGAGCATCATTCCTTCTAAAAATTACATGAGAATGGAAATGTTGGTACGTATTTATATATTCTACTGTACCACTGTGGAGACAACTTGTACACAACGTAAGGTGTTTGTATGAATGCTTATGAACCATAACCAGATGCATCGTCTGTTTGTTTACATAGTAGGTGGGGTGGCCAGGCTGACTTTCCTACACTACCCTACTTACCACACCGCTTTATACAAATAAATACTTTTCACCTTTCACACTACATTAAGACTACAAATATTTTAAGATAAGTAATGAGTGTACTGTATATGCATTTTATCATTCTATGGAGCTTTAAGTATCGTCGAAGTATACTATATGTGGGTGGGGTGGCCAGAAGGGCTGCAACATCTAACTTCTTAGAGTAAATACTACTCACCTTTTGCCCTACATTAAGACTACGAATATTTTGAGGTAAACAATGAGTGTACTGTGTGTGTATTTTACTTTTTTATTGTTTTAATGCATAATTCTATTGCTAACTTAAAATATGTTAGTGTAAACTTGCTATCTGGCAAGTACATGTAATTATAAGTGGAAAAAAATAGCGTTCTGCTTTCCAGCAATGTCTGCTTTCCGGCAGTAGCCTGGAACCCAACCTGCCATATAAGCGGGGCCCTATTGTACTTCAACAATGATGCAACACTCCAGCATTTCACCCTTATTAAAAGGTTTACATAAAATTAAAAAAAAAAAATTTATTCCTCTTTGAACATCAACAGTCTCCTACACATCCAATACATTTAATGCTGAACATTACTGTTTTAAAATGTTTCTCAGTAACATAACACATTTCAAATATTATTAATCATGTAATTTACGAAAAAAAAAAAATGAACAAGAATTATTGTTGAGAATTTCAAAAATAATACAAAAAAGGAGAAAAGTTATAACAAACCTCCAAATAATAGACTTTGGAAATACAGATAAAAAATTAGCTGTGTTAATTGACTCAGAAACAGCAGTCAAAAACCTTTGGCTACATATTTGTCAATTACTGTTAATCATTTTTTTTTTTTTTTAAAAGTCGGCCGCCTCCCACCGAGGCAGGGTGACCCAAAAAAGAAAGAAAATCCCCCAAAAGAAAATACTTTCATCATCATTCAACACTTTCACCTCACTCACACATAATCACTGTTTTTGCAGAGGTGCTCAGAACACAACAGCTTAGAAGCATATACCTATAAAGATACACAACATATCCCTCCAAACTCCTAATATCCCAAACCCCTCCTTTAGAGTGCAGGCATTGTACTTCTCATTTCCAGGACTCAAGTCCGGTTATATAAAAAAATAACCGGTTTCCCTGAATCCCTTCACTAAATATTACCCTGCTCACACTCCAACAGATCGTCAGGTCCCAAAAACCATTCGTCTCCATTCACTCCTATCGAACATGCTCATGCACGCCTGCTGGAAGTCAAAGCCCCTCGCCCACAAAACCTCCCTTACCCCTTCCTTCCAACCTTTTCGAGGACGACCCCTACCCCGCCTTCCTTTCCCTCCAGATTTAAATGCTCTCCATGTCATTCTACTTTGATCCATTCTCTCTAAATGACCAAACCACCTCAACAACCCCTCTTCTGCCCTCTGACTAATACTTTTGTTAACTCCACACCTTCTCCTAATTTCCACACTCCGAATTTTCTGCATAATATTTACACCACACATTGACCTTAGACAGGACATCTCCACTGCCTCCAACCGCCTCCTCGCTGCTGCATTCACAACCCAAGCTTCACACCCATATAAGAGTGTTGGTACTACTATACTTTCATACATTCCCTTCTTTGCCTCCATAGATAACGTTGTCTCCACATATACCTCAATGCACCACTCACCTTTTTCCCTCATCAATTCTATGATTAACCTTATCCTTCGTAAATCCATCCGCCGACACGTCAACTCCCAAGTAGTGTCTGAAAACATTTACTTCTTCTATACTCCTCCTCCCCAATTTGATATCCAATTTTTCTTTAAATCATTTGATACCCTCATCACCTTACTCTTTTTTATGTTCACTTTCAACTTTCTACCTTTACACACACTCCCAAACTCATCCACTAACCTTTGCAATTTTTCTTTAGAATCTCCCATGAGCACAGTATCATCAGCAAAAAGCAACTGTGTCAATTCCCATTTTGTATTTGATTCCCCATAATTTAATCCCACCCCTTTCCCAAACACCCTAGCATTTACTTCTTTTACAACCCCAACTATAAATATATTAAACAACCATGGTGACATAACACATCCCTGTCTAAGACCTACTTTTACCGGGAAGTAGTCTCCCTCTCTTCTACACACCCTAACCTGAGCCTCACTATCCTCATAAAAACTCTTTACAGCATTTAGTAACTTACCACCTATTCCATATACTTGCAACATCCGCCACATTGCTCCCCTATCCACTCAATCATATGCCTTTTCTAAATCCATAAATGCAATAAAAACTTCCCTACCTTTATCTAAATACTGTTCACATATATGCTTCAATGTAAACACTTGATCTACACATCCCCTACCCACTCTGAAACCTCCTTGCTCATCCGCAATCCTACATTCTGTCTTGCCTCTAATTCTTTCAATTATAACCCTACCGTACACTTTTCCTGGTATACTCAGTAAACTTATTCCTCTATAATTTTTACAATCTCTTTTGTCCCCCTTCCCTTTATATAAAGGGACTATACATGCTCTCTGCCAATCCCTAGGTACCTTCCCCTCTTTCATACATTTATTAAACAAAAATACCAACCACTCCAACACTATATCCCCCCCAGCTTTTAACATTTCTGTCATGATCCCATCAGTTCCAGCTGCTGTACCCCCTTTCATTCTACATAATGCCTCATGTACCTCCCCCACACTTACATTCTGCTCGTCTTCACTCCTAAAAGATGTTAATATCATAGCAAAACAATGTTTTCTCTATCAACAACCATGACTGTCATTAGCAGCCACCCTCTTTCCCCTATTAATCCATTACATGGAAGGTTAACTTTACAAAAATTATATTATTTCTTTAACACATCAGCCGTTTCCCACCAAGGCAGGGTGACCCAAAAAGAAAAAAAAACTTTCATCATAAAATTATCAAATTATACTAAAATTATCAAAATTAAAAAAAAAAAAAAACTGCTACAAGCAATAGCATGCTCTAAATAACAAAAAAAAAGGCACAATACCATGACTGGAACGATACACAAATAACCTGCACATAGAAGAGAGGAGCCGACGATTACATGTGACTTTGTAAATGGTCCCAGTTGGACTGAAACATCGTCGTAGGCTCCTCTCTTCTATGTCCGGGTTATTTGTGAATAGCATGCTCTGTCAATTCAAAAACTCACAGGAACTTGATAAGTATCGTCAATCTGAAATTGCGCTGGGTCACTGTCATTCTGTGGCGTCCTTGATGACAGTAGGTTCAAGAACATAGTCAAAAGGTCCAGATTATCACCAGACACATTAGACACTTGAAAGATGGGACATAACCTGGGAAAAAATGAAATTGCAATATACTCTCATGCAATGACAAACGATTAAGAAAATTAGCATTTTTCATGAGTAAGAATCAATCCAACCCACTGAATGGTTACCAAGACACCAAACACAGGATATACAGAAACACGAGGAAGTTGAGAGTAAACACAAAAAAAGAGAAAGTGAAGACGGTAATGAGTCTAAACTAGAGTACTGATTGAGTATTGATAAAAGGTGGAGTATAGAGAAAATAAATAAAATCAGATCCAGTGGACCCTCGAGTTTCGGCAGCC